>NC_084973.1:28781405-28976405 GCF_963691925.1 Scomber scombrus
AACTGCTGAGGAATGACACGTTGTGTTTCTGCAGGTCTTCTTCAACAGCAGAGATACTGTGTGACAGAGAGGAGATCTGCTCCTGAATCCTCTTCATCTCTCTGCTCATAGTCTTCTCCTTCTGCTCCTTTTCCTCCCTCAGAGCTGCCAGTCTGGACTCCTCTTCCTCTTTCAGGAACTGGTGGAGCTTGTTGAACTCTGCTCTGATCTGCTTCTCTGTGGACAACAGCTGCTTCTTGGAGTGTTCAATCATTTCATTGTATGTTTTCTGCACTTGTTTGTATTTGTTCTTCTTGTCCTGTAGAGACTCTAAGTCACATTTCAGCTGGTCCTTCAGGTCACTGACTGCTTGTTCTACAGGAACCACCTTGTGACTCTGGTGGAGAGAAAACTCACAGACAGGACACACAGCTCTCTGTTCATCTTTACAGAACCAATAAGGGACTTCTGGATGTTTGCTGCACACCACCTCCACCTTCTTTTCTGCTTTTTCTGTCTCAGATGATCCAGCTTTCAGTTTCCCAACAAAGGAGTCAGCTAGTTCCTTCAGTGAAAAGTCCACATTTGGATAATCCTTTGAGGATTTTCTTTTACAAATGGGACAGTTTTTGTTTTTAGCTTGTTCCCAGAATTTTTTCAGACAGCTTGAACAAAATTTGTGACTGCAGCTCAGAGACACAGGATCTCTGAAAGTCTCTGAACACACATGGCAGCTCAGGAAACTTTCAACAAGACCAATTTTCTCAGCCATTTTCTTTGTTGTCTAAATGATCTTTCAATAGTCAGACTCACCAAGTTACTGTCCCTTCACCACTTCAAATCTTTCAAACGAGTGTTTTCCAGTGTTTTTAATGGCGTCTCAGCTCTGATCAACGATGTCAAAGTTTACTTTCAGTTTTAACTGTCACAGTAAATTATTAACATCAGGAAATGATGTGATGTAGCTTTGTCACCAGCAGATGGTGCCGTCAGGACGTCTTTCAGAGGTACATTTTATTTTTTTCATTCATTACAGTAACATTTCCTTGTACAGACATCTGTAGGCTAAACAAAATAAACTACTCACGTCTTAACATTTTGATTAATTTTGTTTTTATTTCTACAGCTCAGAAGAATCCTATAAACATGAAACAAGGAAAGGTTGGTGATTTCATCTTCCATGTTAGGAGTGAACATTTCAAAAGACAATTATCCGTTTTTTAACATTTGTATTTTATATATCTGTTACAGGAAACATGTTTTGCTAAATTGACATTATGATTGTGTTTATTACTTAATTTATTTCCCCTACTTGTTGTCTTTTATGTAGATGCTTATTCATTCACCCACTGATAATCTTTAACCTTTTATTTCAAGTATAAGGAGGAATTATAAGTCAATAAGTCAAAAATGTTCTGTCAATGTCTTAAAATAACATCAGAAATACGTATAAATACAAGAACACAAAATAAGAGTAAGAACAATGTAGTTTAAAAGAAGTTATTTGATAGTGAAATATCTGTAAACTTTCTAATCACACACTACAGGATTATGATCTATAACAGAGAAACAAGACGTGTCAATATTACAGTCTTTGAGCTCTCTGGTTTTGTTGTAACTCCTCCAACATGGCAGCATGTCTTTTATAACTTCTTCAAACTCTGACTAACATTTCTCTGCTTGGTTATTTGTTTCAATAAATGCTCTGAAATATAAAAACTACCGTGACATTGAACTCTTTTATGAGTGTGTTCAGAGAGAAAGTCACCTCTGAACGATTAACTTTGATCTTTTGATTGTTGAATGTGTTTTTGTCAAAATTTGGCTAATTATGTTAATTAAAGTGGAGCTGCTGAGCTTTGAGGAGGAAAATAGTATCATACAGTTTATGACCTTATGAAATGCAGCTTTTTTTTTAAAGTGTTATAAAATATAGTTTTACTAACTGAGAGGACTCATTTGACCAAAACCACAGCAAAAAAATACATGCTGCTGTTTAATGTGATTTCGTTAATGATAAATATTAAATATCTCTGTCAACACAGAGACTTTAGTATCCTGTGAGTTCTTTAAATGTATTTATATGTTATGATGTAAAGTGATTGACTCTGCTATTGTAACAATTCATATTGATTCAATAATTATAGACTATCAAAATAGCAGCATTATACACTCACCGGCCACTTCATTAGGTACACCTGTGCAATCTAATTCAATCAAATACAACAGCTCTGCTATAAATTCAGCTTATATTATTTTATAGTTTATACAGTTTCAGTTTTTGTTGACATTGTCAGGAAGGTGATAATTCTACTTTATGTATATTATTGAGGTCGTAGTGGGTGATGGTGATGTACTATATTGAATGGTGTTTCTAATATTTTGTCCACCCCATTATCATACATGAGGGGGGCAACATTTTGGGAAAACCATTCAATATAATGCACCTCAATATGCCACCACCGCTTAGTACGACCTCAGTAATAAACATTAAGTAAAATTAGCATCTTTTTGACAATGCTAACAAAAACTGAATTACCTGTGAATTAGATTGTACAGGTGAACATGTTGAAGTGGCCGATGACTGTATAAGAAAACTACCAAATGAACCTTTATATTGATTTAGCCTTGACACAAAAAATATGAATGTGAAATTGAATAAATCAGCTAACATTAGACACTTTTAATGTAATAGATAACCTGACTAGATAATATTCAAAAGTGACAGTAATGACGTCTCAGCTCTGGTGATAAATGTCAAAATCTGCAGTCAGTTCCTGTTTATAGAGGTGAAAGCTGCTCTGTAACTCTGTCACCAGCAGATGGCGCCAACATGTCCCTCAGAGTCAAATACTTTACTGTAAGCTAAAGAAAACAAATCAAACTCCATTGTACTGCTGTTTGTTTCTTTTATTCTAATAATACAGGTTCACAACAGAAATAACTCATCAAAAAACCCAGAAATGTACATTTTATAAAAAGAGTTGATTCGGAAAACAGTTTTTAAACATAATTGTTCTGCTGTTTGTTTCTTTTATGCTGATCATCATCTCAACATTGCAGTTTATCAATCCATGTATACACCACCAAAATGACACACACAGTCTGCAGAAGCTCTGTCAGAATTAAACACTGAATCAAAATAAAACTATAATAAAACACTTGTTTCCAAAGAATAAAACAACACATTCACAACAGAAATAACTCATCAAAAGACTCAAGAATATAAAAATCTAAATCTGATGACTGAATCTGTCACAAAACTGAAACAATCAAAGCATTCAGTACAGTGGATATATACTACTATACAATGTTGTTTGACTAAAAACAAGATGCTGATAACCAGGATAATTAACAGCTTTGATTTGTAAAGTTTGTGGCCTGATGATGTGATACAGTTTCCGCATTTTGTAGTCATATTTTCTTGTGGATTCATCTTTATTTTAAGAGGTGACACAACTAACTAACTAAATCAGTTTTTTTTAAAGCCAAGAAAGCATCAGAGCAATCAGAGTATTTAACAACATCAGTAAATATTCTGTTGAAATTCATTACAAAGTCAGCATAATATCAAAAGCAGGAGTCACCATCTTTAATACATTTATTCTAAAGAGAAAATAACTAAATCCTGAACGGCTCAACGTCTTTAAACAATTCAGATGAGAACAAAAGTTTAGGTGTTCATGATTTTACATAAAAACAAGAAATAAATAATATCTGTGACAACAAATCAGATCTGTTGAAGAACAAAAGAACAAATAATAATCAATCAGAGCCAGAAGGATTTTTGATACACTGAACAACTGAGACTCTGAGTTTAAAGTGTAAAAAACTGAATTAACTTGATTTCTAATTACAATGAAAGTTTAAAAAGTTCCCCACCTGTATTATTTCATACAGTCATTACAGTGTTTATTATATCTATATTATATTGTGTTCTGAATAAAAACAAGATGCTGCTAACCAGGTTTAAAAGTTATAATAAAAACAGATTTGATTTGTATATTTATAAAAGTTCAACCTCAGATGATGTAATACAGTCTCAGTGATACAGTGATGATTTTATTTTCTGGATCAAACTTTATTTATCTTGATAATGTGATTGAAGTCAGAATATATAGGTGATAGTTTTAATACTCTTTTAAAAGTGTTTTTTTTTTATTGAAAACTATTATTCACATGTGTCTGTTTTGTACATTAAAACCAGTTTGGATCATTTGTTTCATTGAGCAACAACATTCAGTGACCCTCAACATGAATTCAAATCTACCTCAGACAAAAGAAAAAATAATAAAAAAGTAAAATCAAAATGTTGATAACACAAACCTTCCTGAACATCACAGAGAAATCTCAGTTTGACAGATTTTGATATCAGTGGTTTTAGCATCACCAACTGATACAATAGTGAAATAAGGGAAGAGTTTCTCAGTGAAAGTGTCTCTGTGAGTGTAGATGTGAGTCTCGTCTTCAGGGTCGTAGAAGGACACCTCCCCCCTGTCATAGTCCAGCTGGACTCTGATCTTCTGGAGACTCTTCTTCACTGTGACAGTCTTAACAAGACCATTAGTGTATTTTCCATCATCATACATTAAACACCAGATTCCATATTTTGGTGAAGCTTTTCGCTCTCCCTTCCTGTCAACTGACTCTTTAGCCAAACCCACATTCCAGCGAGGATGGTCTCCCACCTCCACCTCCCAGCTGTGTTTCCCTGAGCTGAAGCCCTCAGAGCCCAGAACATTGGAATAATTAGTGTTTCTCTCTGGATTATCAGGGAGCTGCTGCTTTGTGTCTCCTTGTCTCACACTGGTCAGATCATCAGACAGATAGAGACTGCGGGCTGCAGTGTTTGGGTCCAGAATAACAGGACTGAAGTGGACCTTCTCCTTCATCTTCTCCCAGACTCTGAAGGACAGGTTGCCCAGGTGTTTGGCCTCATCTATCAGCGCTCCTGAGACCAGCTGTGGATCTGACAGTGAGCACTGGGCTCTGGCTCTGGTCTGAGTGGGTTTATAACTGCTGAGGAATGACACGTTGTGTTTCTGCAGGTCTTCTTCAACAGCAGAGATACTGTCTGACAGAGAGGAGATCTGCTCCTGAATACTCTTCATCTCTCTGCTCATAGTCTTCCCCTTCTGCTCCTCTTCCTCCCTCAGAGCTGCCAGTCTGGACTCCTCTTCCTCTTTCAGGAACTGGTGGAGCTTGTTGAACTCTGCTCTTATCTGCTTCTCTGTGGACAAAAGCTGCTTCTTGGAGTGTTGAATCATTTCATTGTATGTTTTCTCCACTTGTTTGTATTTGTCCCTCTCGTCCTGTAGAGGCTTTAAGTCAGATTTCAGCTGGTCCTTCAGGTCACTGACTGCTTGTTCTACAGGAACCACCTTGTGACTCTGGTGGAAAGGAAACTCACAGACAGTACACACAGCTCTCTGTTCATCTTTACAGAACAATTTAGGCTCTTCTTGATGTTTGCTACACACCACCTCCACCTTCTTTTCTGTTTTTTCTGTCTCAGATGATCCAGCTTTCTGTCTCTCAGAAAAATAGTCAGCTAGTTCCTTCAGTGTGAAGTCCACAAGTAGATTATCCTTTGAAGATTTTCTTTTACAAATGGGACAGTTTTTGTTTTTAGCTTGTTCCCAGAATGTTTGCAGACAACTTGAACAAAATTTATGGCTGCAGCTCAGAGACACAGGATCTCTGAAAGTCTCTGAACACACATGGCAGCTCAGGTAACGTTCAAGAACAGCATCTTTCTCAGCCATTTTCTCTGTTGTCTAAATTATCAATAGTCAGACTCACCAAGTTACTGTCCCTTCATTTGATCGCTTCAAATCCTTCAAACGAGTGTTTTCCAGCAGAGATCTCACAACCTGTAATGGCGTCTCAGCTTTGATCAACAATGTCAAAGTTTACTTTCATTTGTACTCACTTATAAACATGAAATAAGCAGAGTATGGTGCTTCACTGTTTCAGGGAGGAGTGAACATTTCACTAAATCAGCTTAACAACATTTTTCTTTCTCAACTAGCAGGAACATGTACCAGGAAACATTTTATATCAACATGTCAGTTTGACTTTGTTTACTCCTCTTTTTTTTTTTTATTGTCAGGTTGAACAATTCATTGTTGTTTTTTCTTTTCTCCAAATGTCCTCATGCTGATCCCCCTCAGAGTGATCAGCAGTCCCTGAGCCTATAGCCTTTAAGCATTACTCACTTCTATGATGTTAAATAATCGAAATATCTGTAGATTTCTCTCTGAGTACCAGAGGACCTGACAACCTTATCTTTACTTCTACTGTATTATAGGATCTGGCTGCTGCTATGTTTTGCTTATTATCTTGATTTTATGTGACATTGTTTTTATTTATTGTCTATTAATGTTCTTTGATTGTCCACCTTGATGTTTGTTTGTTGATTATATTTATTAGTAGATGGACAATTTTAATGCTGACTGTCTTCAGGCGTTAGCCCAGTTTTTTATTCATTTCAGTCAAGTCACTTTTTATCTTTATCTTTTATGATACTGATGCTCTTATCTCACTTAGTGCCTGTGGATGGTTTTCCCCCCTCTCTACACGATGTGGCGGTGTTGTGCACAATCACACTTTCCCTGCTTTCTGTGTTGACAGAAACAAACAGCTCTCAGATGGAAGACAGTCAGATTTTAGCTCCCCCAACTTTTGGTTAAATGTGGAGCTTCATTTAACCCCTTTCCTTACTGTACTCGCTAGCATGTCAAAAGTAATACCAATTGATGCTTTAGGGTTTCCAGTTTCATTCAACACCACAATCTTCTATCTACCTGCAGAAGTGAGCTCGCTATAACAAAGAGATTAATTTGTAACGTGTTTATTTATTTATTTTTTCATATTGGCTTGACAGCAAGATGTAATAATTTAATTGTAACAGCAGTAAACTGTATGATATTTTTCATCATCATATTATGCAAATCCAATTGATAAAAGGGTCAATGGTAACCTGAATAAATGAAGTCTACTGTTTTGTGTCCCTGCCACTTATCAGTCCCTCTGCTGTCTGTCCCTCATCATGTCCAGCCTGTGGATGCTCATCAGGTTTAACTTCCACCTGCTCCTCAACACCGACGTCTAGGACTACATCTGCTGCTGCTGCAGTTTTAATGCAGCCACAAAGCTCTGTGAGCTTTTTACTAGGGATGTTCCGATATTCCCAAACCCTTAATTTACGATACCGATATCACCCGATACCGATATTTGCAGGCTTTTTACACCAAAACTGTCAGATAACAACATAACATATCTCCTTTTGTTGAATTAACACATTATGCCTAATTTTATTGTGAGGCCCCGCTGGATGCATACATAAATGCAACATGGCATTCCAAATGTAAACACTGTCTGTGCAAAATAAGAGAACAACTTCAATTTAAGTTAGGGAAAAAAGTGTCAATATGGCACTGCCATATTTATTATGCTGCTTTGCAGTCATTGCAAATTACTAATTTAATATCCGTAGGGAACACTTGGAAATAGCTCCAAACCACAGACATAAGCCCCGTTTCTGGAGGCGGGACCTTTTATAGGAACGTCCTCTCACTCGGTCCTCTCAGCTGTTGTGTCTCTAGCAGAGTAGGACCCAGATAGGACCCACCGGACTCTGACGGTGACGTCACAGAGGCGACTCGCCAAAAGCATAACAGAGAAAACAACGAGGAGGTAAACCTCGTTTCTGTTGGTGTGTTCGTGTACATGGCGGTGGACGCTATGAACTTGTTCGCCACGGTTAGCAACCCACGAGTCCAGCGTGTTGTTGTTGTTATACTTCATCAAGCGCAAACGTCCCATGCTGTGTTCATGCAGGTTCGGAAATGCTGAAGCCTACAAAACAAATATCGGTTATAAAAACCTGATACCGATACTTCCCGATATTACATTTTTAAGTGAATATCGGCCGATAATATCGGAGGGCCGATAATATCGGACATCCCTACTTTTTACATTTTGATGCATCAGTCTCGAGAGACTTGGCTTTCTTTTCTTTTAACTTTTCCCATCCACCTTTCTCCTTACGTTTTCTGCTTGCCATTATTGCAACACAACTAATGATTTTACTCTTTGTCAGTTTTTTTTTTTTTTTTTTACATTTGGCAAACCAATTATCGTATTAGCGCCCCCTGCTGTTGGCTGTTGCGTTATCGGACTTTTTGGTGGACATTTCCAGAAAGGTCAGATTGCCAGTCTGCACCTGGACGGTAATGACATCTCATCTCTGATCAACAATGTTCGTTTTATATTGGACTATATCTATGATGCCTTTGTACTTTGTTTGAATGATGTATTATTTGGTTTTACAAATTATAGGAGACACTTAGACGATGTATTTTTTCTATGTAATCTCATCGTATTCCTGGCCAAGTATTATATTCTTAAATGTAAAGTGTTAAAAACTAAACCTTCCTTTTGTGCCTTTAAAAATGAGGCAGAGTCCTACATTTCATATCATCATAAAACATATTGTTTCTGTAAATGATGCTTGTTGAACCAATAAAACTTTATAAAAAAATTTTTAAAAATCTGCTGTCAGTTCCTGTTTGTAGAGGTGACTGCTGCTCTGTAACTCTGTCACCAGCAGATGGCGCCAAAATGTCCCTAAGACTCAAATACTTTACTGTAAACTAAAGAAAACAAATCAAACTCCATTGTACTGCTGTTTGTTTCTTTTATTTTGATCATCATCTCAACATTGCAGTTCATCAATCCTTGTATACACCACCAAAATGACACACACAGTCTGCAGAAGCTCTGTCAGATTTAAACACTGAATTAAAATAAAACTATATTAAAACACTTGTTTCCAAAGAATAAAACAACACATTCACAACAGAAATAACTCATCAAAAGACTCAAGAAGATAACAATCTAAATGTGATGACTGAAACTGTCACAAAACTGAAACAATCAAAGCATTCAGTACAGTGGATATATACTACTATACAATGTTGTTTGACTAAAAACAAGATGCTGATAACCAGGATAATTAACAGCTTTGATTTGTAAAGTTTGTGGCCTGATGATACAGTTTCAGCATTTTGTAGTCATATTTTCTTGTAGATTCATATTTATTTTAAGAGGTGACACAACTAACTTACACACTAAATCTATTTTTTTTAAAGCCAAGAAAGCATCAGAGCAATCAGAGTATTTAACAACATCAGTAAATATTCTGTTGAAATTCATTACAAAGTCAGCATAATATCAAAAGCAAGAGTCACCATCTTTAATACATTTATTCTAAAGAGAAAATAAATAAATCCTGAACGGCTCAACGTCTTTAAAACAATTCAGATGAGAACAAAAGTTTAGGTGTTCATGATATTATATAATAACAAGATGAAGAAAAAACAATATCTGTGACAACAAATCAGATCTGTTGAAGAACAAAAGAACAAATAATAATCAATCAGAGCCAGAATGATTTTTGATACATTGAACAACTGAGACTCTGAGTTAAAAGTGTAAAAAGTGAATTCATCAAACTCATCAAAAGATTGATTTCTAATAACAATGAAAGTTTAAAAAGTTCCCCACCTGTATTATTTCATACAGACATTACAGTGTTTATTATATCTATATTATATTGTGTTATGAATAAAAAAAAGATGCTACTAACCAGGTTTAAAAGTTATAATAAAAACAGATTTGATTTGTATATTTATAAAAGTTCAACCTCAGATGATGTAACACAGTCTCAGTAATACAGTGATGATTTTATTTTCTGGATCAAACTTTATTTATCTTGATAATGTGATTGAAGTCAGAATATATAGGTGATAGTTTTAATACTCTTTTAAAAGTAGTTTTTTTTTAATTGAAAACTATTATTCACATGTGTCTGTTTTGTACATTAAAACCAGTTTGGATCATAAAATCAGTGACCCTCAACATGAATTCAAATCTACTTCAGACAAAAGAAAAAATAATAAAAAAGTAAAATCAAAATGTTGATAACACAAACCTTCCTGAACATCACAGAGAAATCTCAGTTTGACAGATTTTGATATCAGTGGTTTTAGCATCACCAACTGATACAATAGTGAAATAAGGGAAGAGTTTCTCAGTGAAAGTGTCTCTGTAAGTGTAGATGTGAGTCTCGTCTTCAGGGTCGTAGAAGGATACCTCCCCCCTGTCATAGTCCAGCTGGACTCTGATCCTCTGGAGACTCTTCTTCACTGTGACAGTCTTAACAAGACCATTAGTGTATTTTCCATCATCATACATTAAACACCAGATTCCATATTTTGGTGAAGCTTTTCGCACTCCCTTCCTGTCAACTGACTCTTTAGCCAAACCCACATTCCAGCGAGGATGGTCTCCCACCTCCACCTCCCAGCTGTGTTTCCCTGAGCTGAAGCCCTCAGAGCCCAGAACATTGGCATACTTATTGTTTCTCTCTGGATTATCAGGGAGCTGCTGATTTGTGTCTCCTTGTCTCACACTGGTCAGATCATCAGACAGATAGAGACTGCGGGCTGCAGTGTTTGGGTCCAGAATAACAGGACTGAAGTGGACCTTCTCCTTCATCTTCTCCCAGACTCTGAAGGACAGGTTGCCCAGGTGTTTGGCCTCATCTATCAGCGCTCCTGAGACCAGCTGTGGATCTGACAGTGAGCACTGGGCTCTGGCTCTGGTCTGAGTTGGTTTATAACTGCTGAGGAATGACACGTTGTGTTTCTGCAGGTCTTCTTCAACAGCAGAGATACTGTCTGACAGAGAGGAGATCTGCTCCTGAATACTCTTCATCTCTCTGCTCATAGTCTTCCCCTTCTGTTCCTCTTCCTCCCTCAGAGCTGCCAGTCTGGACTCCTCTTCCTCTTTCAGGAACTGGTGGAGCTTGTTGAACTCTGCTCTTATCTGCTTCTCTGTGGACAACAGCTGCTTCTTGGAGTGTTGAATCATTTCATTGTATGTTTTCTCCACTTGTTTGTATTTTTCCCTCTTGTCCTGTAGAGGCTTTAAGTCAGATTTCAGCTGGTCCTTCAGGTCACTGACTGCTTGTTCTACAGGAACCACCTTGTGACTCTGGTGGAAAGGAAACTCACAGACAGTACACACAGCTCTCTGTTCATCTTTACAGAACAATTTAGGCTCTTCTTGATGTTTGCTACACACCACCTCCACCTTCTTTTCTGTTTTTTCTGTCTCAGATGATCCAGCTTTCTGTCTCTCAGAAAAATAGTCAGCTAGTTCCTTCAGTGTGAAGTCCACAAGTAGATTATCCTTTGAAGATTTTCTTTTACAAATGGGACAGTTTTTGTTTTTAGCTTGTTCCCAGAATGTTTGCAGACAACTTGAACAAAATTTATGGCTGCAGCTCAGAGACACAGGATCTCTGAAAGTCTCTGAACACACATGGCAGCTCAGGTAACGTTCAAGAACAGCATCTTTCTCAGCCATTTTCTCTGTTGTCTAAATTATCAATAGTCAGACTCACCAAGTTACTGTCCCTTCATTTGATCGCTTCAAATCCTTCATATGAGTGTTTTCCAGCAGAGATCTCACAACCTGTAATGGCGTCTGAGCTCTGATCAACAATGTCAAAGTTTACTTTCATTTGTACTCACTTATAAACATGAAATAAGCAGAGTATGGTGCTTCACTGTTTCAGGGAGGAGTGAACATTTCACTAAATCAGCTTAACAACATTTTTCTTTCTCAACTAGCAGGAACATGTACCAGGAAACATTTTATATCAACATGTCAGTTTGACTTTGTTTACTCCTCTTTTTTTTTTTTATTGTCAGGTTGAACAATTCATTGTTGTTTTTTCTTTTCTCCAAATGTCCTCATGCTGATCCCCCTCAGAGTGATCAGCAGTCCCTGAGCCTATAGCCTTTAAGCATTACTCACTTCTATGATGTTAAATAATCTAAATATCTGTAGATTTCTCTCTGAGTACCAGAGGACCTGACAACCTAATCTTTACTTCTACTGTATTATAGGATCTGGCTGCTGCTATGTTTTGCTTATTATCTTGATTTTATGTGACATTGTTTTTATTTATTGTCTATTAATGTTCTTTGATTGTCCACCTTGATGTTTGTTTGTTGATTATATTTATTAGTAGATGGACAATTTTAATGCTGACTGTCTTCAGGCGTTAGCCCAGTTTTTTATTCATTTCAGTCAAGTCACTTTTTATCTTTATCTTTTATGATACTGATGCTCTTATCTCACTTAGTGCCTGTGGATGGTTTTTCCCCCTCTCTACACGATGTGGCGGTGTTGTGCACAATCACACTTTCCCTGCTTGCTGTGTTGACAGAAACAAACAGCTCTCAGATGGAAGACAGTCAGATTTTAGCTCCCCAAACTTTTGGTTAAATGTGGAGCTTCATTTAACCCCTTTCCTTACTGTACTCGCTAGCATGTCAAAAGTAATACCAATTGATGCTTTAGGGTTTCCAGTTTCATTCAACACCACAATCTTCTATCTACCTGCAGAAGTGAGCTCGCTATAACAAAGAGATTAATTTGTAACGTGTTTATTTATTTATTTTTTCATATTGGCTTGACAGCAAGATGTAATAATTTAATTGTAACAGCAGTAAACTGTATGATATTTTTCATCATCATATTATGCAAACCCAATTGATAAAAGGGTCAACGGTAACCTGAATAAATGAAGTCTACTGTTTTGTGTCCCTGCCACTTATCAGTCCCTCTGCTGTCTGTCCCTCATCATGTCCAGCCTGTGGATGCTCATCAGGTTTAACTTCCACCTGCTCCTCAACACCGACGTCTAGGACTACATCTGCTGCTGCTGCAGTTTTAATGCAGCCACAAAGCTCTGTGAGCTTTTTACTAGGGATGTTCCGATATTCCCAAACCCTTAATTTACGATACCGATATCACCCGATACCGATATTTGCAGGCTTTTTACACCAAAACTGTCAGATAACAACATAACATATCTCCTTTTGTTGAATTAACACATTATGCCTAATTTTATTGTGAGGCCCCGCTGGATGCATACATAAATGCAACATGGCATTCCAAATGTAAACACTGTCTGTGCAAAATAAGAGAACAACTGCAATTTAAGTTAGGGAAAAAAGTGGCAATATGGCACTGCCATATTTATTATGCTGCTTTGCAGTCATTGCAAATTACTAATTTAATATCCGTAGGGAACACTTGGAAATAGCTCCAAACCACAGACATAAGCCCCGTTTCTGGAGGCGGGACCTTTTATAGGAACGTCCTCTCACTCGGTCCTCTCAGCTGTTGTGTCTCTAGCAGAGTAGGACCCAGATAGGACCCACCGGACTCTGACGGTGACGTCACAGAGGCGACTCGCCAAAAGCATAACAGAGAAAACAACGAGGAGGTAAACCTCGTTTCTGTTTGTGTGTTCGTGTACATGGCGGTGGACGCTATGAACTTGTTCGCCACGGTTAGCAACCCACGAGTCCAGCGTGTTGTTGTTGTTATACTTCATCAAGCGCAAACGTTCCATGCTGTGTTCATGCAGGTTCGGAAATGCTGAAGCCTACAAAACAAATATCGGTTATAAAAACCTGATACCGATACTTCCCGATATTACATTTTTAAGTGAATATCGGCCGATAATATCGGAGGGCCGATAATATCGGACATCCCTACTTTTTACATTTTGATGCATCAGTCTCGAGAGACCTGGCTTTCTTTTCTTTTAACTTTTTCCATCCACCTTACATTCTCTGCTTGCCATTATGCCACAACTAATGATTTTCATCTTTGTCAGTTTTTTTTTTTTTTTTACATTTGGCAAACCAATTATCGTATTAGCGCCCCCTGCTGTTGGCTGTTGCGTTATCGGACTTTTTGGTGGACATTTCCAGAAAGGTCAGATTGCCAGTCTGCACCTGGACGGTAATGACATCTCATCTCTGATCAACAATGTTCGTTTTATATTGGACTATATCTATGATGCCTTTGTACTTTGTTTGAATGATGTATTATTTGGTTTTACAAATTATAGGAGACACTTAGACGATGTATTTTTTCTATGTAATCTCATCGTATTCCTGGCCAAGTATTATATTCTTAAATGTAAAGTGTTAAAAACTAAACCTTCCTTTTGTGCCTTTAAAAATGAGGCAGAGTCCTACATTAAAACATTATCTACCTCTTGCAATAGACAAGCTGTGAAAATGTTGATGCTGTGCTCCAAATTTAATGTATTGTTATAATTGTAATATATTTTTTTTAATATTGGGTACACCATTTTTATTTCATTTTTATGTTTTGTTTGTAACCCCTGGCGTTGTATATCTGTTTGTTTCCCTATTTTCATATTACTACTGCTGTTTCAAAACATATTTTTTCTGTAAATGATGCTTGTTGAACCAATAAAGCTTTATAAAAAAAATATATATATATGCTGTCAGTTCCTGTTTATAGAGGTGAATGCTGCTCTGTAACCCTGTCACCAGCAGATGGCGCCAAAATGTCCCTAAGACTCAAATACTTTACTGTTAACTAAAGAAAACAAATCAAACTCCATTGTACTGCTGTTTGTTTCTTTTATGCTGATCATCATCTCAACATTGCAGTTTATCAATCCATGTATACACCACCAAAATGACACACACAGTCTGCAGAAGATCTGTCAGAATTAAACACTGAATTAAAAGAGTTTAAAGTGTAAAAAACTGAATTAACTCATCAAAAGATTGATTTCTAATTACAATGAAAGTTTAAAAAGTTCCCCACCTGTATTATTTCATACAGTCATTACAGTGTTTATTATATCTATATTATATTGTGTTCTGAATAAAAACAAGATGCTACTAACCAGGTTTAAAAGTTATAATAAAAACAGATTTGATTTGTACCTTTATAAAAGTTCAACCTTTAGATGATGTAACACAGTCTCAGTAATACAGTGATGATTTTTTCTTCTGGATCAAATTTTATTATTATTTATTTAATCTTTTAAGTGTTTTTTTTTTAATTGAAAACTTTTATTGAGATTCACATGTGTCTGATTTGTACATTAAAACCAGTTTGGATATTTTGTTTCACTGAGCAACAAAATTCATTGACCCTCAACATGGAATCAAATCTGCTTCAGAAAGAAGAAAAAATTGTAAAAAAGTAAAATCAAAATGTTGATAACACAAACCTTCCTGAACAGATTTTGATATCAGTGGTTTTAGCATCACCAGCTGATCCAACATTTAAATAAAGGAATACTTTATCAGTGAAAGTGTCTCTGTGAGTGTAGATGTGAGTATTGTCTTCAGGGTCGTAGAAGGACACCTCCCCTCTGTCATAGTCCAGCTGGACTCTGATCCTCTGGAGACTCTTCTTCACTCTGACAGTCTTATTAAGACCATTAGTGTATTTTCCACTGTGATGCTTTAAACACCAGATTCCATATTTTGGTGAAGGATCTGCCTTTCCCTTCCTGTCAACTGACTCTTTAGCCAAACCCACATTCCAGACAGGATGGTCTCCCACCTCCACCTCCCAGCTGTGTTTCCCTGAGCTGAAGCCTTCAGAGCCCAGAATAGAGGCACCATTAGTGTGTCTCTCTGGATTATCAGGGAGCTGCTGCTTTGTGTCTCCATATCTCACACTGGTCAGATCATCAGACAGATAAAGACGGGGGTATGCAGTGTTTGGGTCCAGAATGACAGGACTGAAGTGGACCTTCTCCTTCATCTTCTCCCAGACTCTGAAGGACAGGTTGCCCAGGTGTTTGGCCTCATCTATCAGCGCTCCTGAGACCAGCTGTGGATCTGACAGTGAGCTCTGGGCTCTGGCTCTGGTCTGAGTGGGTTTATAACTGCTGAGGAATGACATGTTGTGTTTCTGCAGGTCTTCTTCAACAGCAGAGATACTGTCTGACAGAGAGGAGATCTGCTCCTGAATCCTCTTCATCTCTCTGCTCATAGTCTTCCCCTTCTGCTCCTCTTCCTCCCTCAGAGCTGCCAGTCTGGACTCCTCTTCCTCTTTCAGGAACTGGTGGAGCTTGTTGAACTCTGCTCTGATCTGCTTCTCTGTGGACAGCAGCTGCTTCTTGGAGTGTTGAATCATTTCATTGTATGTTTTCTCCACTTGTTTGTATTTGTTCCTCTTGTCCTGTAGAGGCTTTAAGTCAGATTTCAGCTGGTCCTTCAGGTCACTGACTGCTTGTTCTACAGGAACCACCTTGTGACCGTGATGGAGAGAAAACTCGCAGACAGGACACACAGCTCTCTGTTCATCTTTACAGAACAATCTAGGCTCTTCTTGATGTTTGCTACACACCACCTCCACCTTCTTTTCTCCTTTTTCTGTCTCAGTTGATCCAGCTTTCTGTCTCTCAGCAAAGGAGTCAGCTAGTTCCTTCAGTGAAAAGTTCACTCCTGGAAAATCCTTTGAAGATTTTCTTTTACAAATGGGACAGTTCTTGTTTTTAGCTTGTTCCCAGAATTTTTTCAGACAGCTTGAACAGAAGCTGTGGCTGCAGCTCAGAGACACAGGATCTCTGAAAGTCTCTGAACACACATGACAGCTCAGGTAACGTTGAAAAAGAGCATCTTTCTCAGCCATTTTCTTTGTTGTCTAAATGATCTTTCAATAGTCAGACTCACCAAGTTACTGTCCCTTCACTTGATCACTTCAAATCCTTCAAACGAGTGTTTTCCAGCAGAGATCTCACAACCTGTAATGGCGTCTCAGCTCTGATCAACAATGTCAAAGTTTACTTTCGGTTTCAACTGTCACAGTAAATTATTAACATCAGGAAATGATGTGATGTAGCTTTGTCACCAGCAGATGGTGCCATCAGGACGTTTTTCAGAGGTACATTTTTATTTCTTCATTCATTACAGTAAAATGTACTTATATAAACATATGTAGGCTAAATAAAATAAACTGCTCATGTCTTAACATTTTGATTTCTTTTGTTTCTATTTCTACATAATTACTCAGAAAAAATCCTTTAAACATGAAACAAGGAGAGGTTGGTGCTTTCAGAGGAGTGAATATATCAAAAGACTGGCAGACACTAAACAAGTCGTAAACATTTTGATTTTATGTAACTGTAACAGGAAACATGTTCTGATAACAAAACAGTATGATTGTATTTATTTCATCCACTTTCATTAACTAGATGCTCCAAATTATCAATTAAAACCCCATTTGACTTTTATAATCTTGCACAAAATGCCTAAAACTAAAATTTGCAACGTTTAGTTATTCACATTTCTTTCCCCAACTTGTTCTCTTTTAATCCCAGTTCGTCACCATCACTTAGTATGACCTCAGTAATAAATGTAAAATAGAATTATAACCTTTTTTTTTTTTTTTTAACAATATCAACAAAAAATGAAAATGCATAAACTTAAAACAAGCCAAATTTATAGCAGAGCTGTTGTATTGGATTGAATTAGATTACACAGGTGTACCTAATGAAGTGGCCAGTGACTGTATGTTGTCTATCAATGTGTGGCATACTGTTAAATAGTGTGTGCAATTCAAATGTCTTTAACCCTCGTATACTGTTCATAATCTGGCTCATAATTAAGTCTCTACACTAATTCACATTCATCAGTCACTAATAAATGTTTAATTAATCCTTAAATAAGTGTATTCTTTTTATTTATCACTATTTTATGATACAAGAGACATTTTTCATAGCTTATAAAGACTCCAACAACATGTTTGAATGCCAATTTTTTAATTTTACGTCAAATTTGCATATCTGTATGAGACAAAAATGTGTATCAGCTGCACAAACATTAAAAAAATATGTATTTTATTTCAGTTTTTGTATATTCAGGTTCACATTAGGAAAAGTCCTCCTAGAAGAAATGTGTGTATAGTGTTTTTACAGCTCTTAAATGTAAAAATGGGACAAATCTGACCCATGAACAGCATGTAAGGCAATGGAAAGACAATTCCCCTTAAATGTAACTTAAACTTGTATATAGTCCATGGAGTTCAACAATCTGATGGCTAAAGATAAAGAAAAGATAAAAGATAAAACTTTATTGATCCCACAGTGGAGAAAAGGCATTGCTACAGCAGCTCAAAAAGATAGTGATATGAGAATGACAAATGTATACAACAATAAAATCACAAAACTAAAAAAAGGAAGAAGCTGTTGAACAAAGCTGTTGAAAAAAGAAATGTTTTTATCCTGGATTTAAAAAATAGGGATTAGGTAAGGGTTAAAAGAAAGTAATTGTCATCGTTTTTCTAAAATGCTAAAAATGTCCCAGAAAGGTATAAATAGTTTATCAGAGAGCCTAACACAGAGAAGATGCAACACGGTACACGTCAGAGCCGTTGGTACTCGCCGCAATGAATCATGGGAGCACAGTCAGGTTCAATTACTAGTTGTGGAGGAGGAGAGAGGAGAGAAGAGGAGGAGGAGAGAAGAGGAGAAGAGAGGAGTAGAGAAGAGGAGGATGAGGAGTAGGAGAGAAGAGGAGGAGAGAGGAGGAGAGAGGAGATAAAAGGAGGAGGGGGAAGAGGAAAGAAGAGGAGAGGAGAAAAAAAGGAGAGGAAGAGGAGGAGGTAGACGAGAGAGGGGGAGGAGTAGAGAAAAGGAGGAGGAGAGAGGAGAAAAGAGTAGACAGAAGGAGGAGAGAAGAGCAGGAATAGAGAACAGTAGGAGGAGAGAGAGAGGAGAGGACAGGAAAGGAGGAGGAAGAGGAGGAGGAGGTAGAGGTGAGAGGGGGAGTATGATAGGAGGAGAGGAGGAGAGAAGAGGAGAGAAAAGGAGGAGGTAGAGGATAAAAGAGAGAAGAGGAGGAGGAGAGAGGAAGAGTAGGAGATAGGAGGAGGAGTATAAAGGAGGAGGAGAGAAGAGGAGGAGGAGAGAGGATGAGGAAAGAAGGAGGAGGAGGAGAGAGGAGAGGAGGAGGAGAGAAGAAGAGGAGGAGGAGGAGGAGATAAGAGGAGGAGAGAAGAGGAGGGGGAGAGAGGAGGAGGAAGAGAGAGGAGAGAAGAGGAGCAGGAGAGAGGAGGAGGAGGAGAGAGGAGAGAAGAGGAGCAGGAGAGAGGGGGAGGAAGAGAGAGGAGAGAAGAGGAGGAGTGAGGAGGAGAGCTCTCCCTGCTGTCATCTTCAGAGGTGTCAGAAAGTTCAGAGAGGCAAAACTCGTCAGATGAAAACGGACATGTTGACAGTCCGGATGAGACTCTCTCCCCTACCTCTGTGATCTACTTCAAGGAGGCTTTAAACTCCTCTAACTTGAGATTTGGGACGGCTGGGTCACTGTCGCCCACTCCACTCCGACAGTATGACTTCCACATTGAAAGGAGTCAAAGTGATTAAATAACACATCATGACTAAGCAGCATCCATCAGATTTACATTTTATTAAATAAAGTTGATTCAGAAAAAAGTTTTTAAACATAATTGTACTGATGTTTGTTTCTTTTATGCTGATCATCATCTCAACATTGCAGTTTATCAATCCATGTATACACCACCAAAATGACACACACAGTCTGCAGAAGCTCTGTCAGAATTAAATTAGGACTCATTTTAAGTTTCACTTTAAGTTTTAACTGCTCACTTCTTAACATTTTGATTTCTTTTGTTTTTATTTCTAAAGCTCAGAAAAATCCTATAAACATGAAACAAGGAGAGGTTGGTGATTTCATCTTCCATGTGAGGAGTGAACATTTCAAAAGACACTTAACATTTTTATTTTATATATCTGTTACAGGAAACATGTTTTGCTAAATTGACATTATGATTGTGTTTATTACTTAATCTTTTCCCCCTACTTGTTGTCTTTTATGTAGATGCTTATTCATTCACCCACTGATAATCTTTAACCTTTTATTTCAAGTATAAGGAGGAATTATAAGTCAATAAGTCAAAAATGTTCAATCAATGTCTTAAAATAAATAACATCAGAAATACGTATAAATACAAAAACACAAAACAAGAGTAAGAACAATGTAGTTTAAAAGAAGTTATTTGATAGCGAAATATCTGTAAACTTTCTAATCCCACACTACAGGATTATGATCTATAACAGAGAAACAAGACGTGTTAATATTACAGTCTTTGAGCTCTCTGGTGTTGTTGTAATTCCTCCAACATGGCAGCATGTCTTTTATAACTTCTTTAAAATCTGACTAACATTTCTCTCGCTTGGTTATTTGTTTTAATAAATGCTCTGAAATATAAAAACTACCGTGACATTGATCTCTTTTATGAGTCTGTTCAGAGAGAAAGTCACCTCTGAACGATTAACTTTGATCTTTTTGATTGTTGAATGTGTTTTTGTCAAAATTTGGCTAATTATGTTAATTAAAGTGGAGCTGCTGAGCTTTGAGGAGGAAAATAGTGTCTTACAGTTTATGACCTGTGTTATAAAATATAGTTTTACTAACTGAGAAGACTCATTTGACCAAGACCACAGCAAAAAAATACATGCTGGTGTTTAATGTGATTTTGTTAATGATTAATATTAAATATCTGTCAACACAGTGACTTTAATATCCTGTGATTTCTTTAAATGTATTTATATGTTATGATGTAAAGTTATTGACTCTGCTAATGTAACAATTCATATTGATTCAATAATTATAGACTATCAAAATAGCAGCATTATACACTCACCGGCCACTTCATTAGGTACACCTGTGCAATCTAATTCAATCAAATACAACAGCTCTGCTATAAATTCAGCTTATATTATTTTATAGTTTATACAGTTTCAGTTTTTGTTGACATTGTCAGGAAGGTGATAATTCTGCTTTATGTATATTATTGAGGTCGCAGTGGGTGATGGTGATGTACTATATTGAATGGTGTTTCTAATATTTTGTCCACTCCATTAACACACATGAGTGGGGCAACATTTTGGGAAAACCATTCAATATAATGCACCTCAATATGCCACCACCACTTAGTACGACCTCAGTAATAAACATAAAGTAAAATTATCATATTTTTGACAATGTTAACAAAAACTGAATTACCTGTGAATTAGATTGCACAAGTGAACATGTTGAAGTGGCCGGTGACTGTATAAGAAAACTACCAAATGAACCTTTATATTGATTTAGCATAGACAGAAAAATCTGTGAAAGTAAAATTTAATTAATTAGCTAACATTATCTACTTTTAATGTAATAGATAACCTGACTAGATAATATTCAGTAGTGACAGTAATGATGTCTCAGCTCTGGTGAAAAATGTCAAAGTCTGCTGTCAGTTCCTGTTTATAGAGGTGAACGCTGCTCTGTAACTCTGTCACCAGCAGATGGCGAAAACATGTCCCTCAGAGTCAAATATTTTACTGTAAACTAAAGAAAACAAATCAAACTCCATTGTACTGATGTGTGTTCCTTTTATTCTAATAATACAACAGATTTAAAACATAAATAACTCATCAAAAGTACATTTTATCAAATAGAGTTGATTCGGAAAACAGTTTTTAAACATAATTGTACTAGTGTTTGTTTCTTTTATGCTGATCATCATCTCAACATTGCAGTTTATCAATCCATGTATACACCACCAAAATGACACACACAGTCTGCAGAAGCTCTGTCAGAATTAAACACTGAATTAAAATAAAACTACATTAAAACACTTGTTTCCAAAGAATAAAACAACACATTCACAACAGAAATAACTCATCAAAAGACTCAAGAATATAAAAATCTAAATCTGATGACTGAAACTGTCACAAAACTGAAACAATCAAAGCATTCAGTACAGTGGATATATACTACTATACAATGTTGTTTGACTTAAACAAGATGCTGATAACCAGGATAATTAACAGCTTTGATTTGTAAAGTTTGTGGCCTGATGATGTGATACAGTTTCAGCATTTTGTAGTCATATTTTCTTGTGGATTCATATTTATTTTAAGATGTGACACAACTAACTTACAAAATAAATCTAGTTTTTTAAAAGCCAAGAAAGCATCAGAGCAGTCAGAGTATTTAACAACATCAGTAAATATTCTGTTGAAATTCATTACAAAGTCAGCATAATATCAAAAGCAGGAGTCACCATCTTTAATACATTTATTCTAAAGAGAAAATAAATAAATCCTGAACGGCTCAACGTCTTAAAAAAAATTCAGATGAGAACAAAAGTTACTTCATGATTTTACACAAAAACAAGAAAAAAACAAATCAGATCTGTTGAAGAACAAAAGAACAAATAATAATCAATCAGAGCCAGAAGGATTTTTGATACAGTGAACAACTGAGACTCTGAGTTTAAAGTGTAATAAAAACTGAATTAACTCATCAAAAGATTGATTTCTAATTACAATGAAGGTTTAAAAAGTTCCCCACCTGTATTATTTCATACAGTCATTACAGTGTTTATTATATCTATATTATATTGTGTTCTGAATAAAAACAAGATGCTACTAACCAGGTTTAAAAATTATAATAAAAACAGATTTGATTTGTATCTTTATAAAAGTTCAACCTCAGATGATGTAATACAGTCTCAGTGATACAGTGATGATTTTCGTTTCTGGATCAAACTTTATTTATCTTGATAATGTGATTGAAGTCAGAATATATAAGTAGTACTTTTGAAAGTCTTTTAAAAATTAAAAATAAATTGAGGTTCACATGTGTTTCTACATTAAAACCAGTTTGGATATTTTGTTTCATCGAGCATCAAAATTCAGTGACCCTCAACATGAAATCAAATCTTCAGACAAAATAAAAAATAATTTCAAAAAGTAAAATCAAAATGTTGATAACACAAACCTTCCTGAACATCACAGAGAAATCTCAGTTTGACAGATTTTGATTTCAGTGGTTTTAGCATCACCAGCTGATCCAATACCAAAATAAGGGAAGAGTTTCTTAGTGAAAGTGTCTCTGTGAGTGTAGATGTGAGTCTCGTCTTCAGGGTCGTAGAAGGACATCTCCCCCCTGTCATAGTCCAGCTGGACTCTGATCCTCTGGAGACTCTTCTTCTCTGTGACAGTCTCACCAATAACATTAGTGTATTTTCCACTACGATGTGTTATACACCAGAATCCATATTCTGGTGAAGCAATTATCGCTCCCTTCCTGTCAACTGACTCTTTAACCAAACCCACATTCCAGTCAGGATGGTCTCCCACCTCCACCTCCCAGCTGTGTTTCCCTGAGCTGAAGCCCTCAGAGCCCTGAACAGTGGAATACTTAGTGTTTCTCTCTGGATTATCAGGGAGCTGCTGATATGTGTCTCCATTTCTCACACTGGTCAGATCATCAGACAGATAAAGCCATCGGCTGGCAGTGTTTGGGTCCAGAATAACAGGACTGAAGTGGACCTTCTCCTTCATCTTCTCCCAGACTCTGAAGGACAGGTTGCCCAGGTGTTTGGCCTCATCTATCAGCGCTCCTGAGACCAGCTGTGGATCTGACAGTGAGCTCTGGGCTCTGGCTCTGGTCTGAGTGTGTTTATAACTGTTGAGGAATGACACGTTGTGTTTCTGTAGGTCTTCTTCAACAGCAGAGATACTGTCTGACAGAGAGGAGATCTGCTCCTGAATCCTCTTCATCTCTCTGCTCATAGTCTTCCCCTTCTGCTCCTCTTCCTCCCTCAGAGCTGCCAGTCTGGACTCCTCTTCCTCTTTCAGGAACTGGTGGAGCTTGTTGAACTCTGCTCTGATCTGCTTCTCTGTGGACAACAGCTTCTTCTTGGAGTGTTGAATCATTTCATTGTATGTTTTCTCCACTTGTTTGTATTTGTCCCTCTTGTCCTGTAGAGGCTTTAAGTCAGATTTCAGCTGGTCCTTCAGGTCTCTGACTGCTTGTTCTACAGGAACCACATTGTGATCTTTTTGGTGAGGAAAATCACAGGTAGGACACACAGCTCTCTGTTCATCTTTACAGAACAATTTAGGCTCTTCTTGATGTTTGCTACACACCACCTCCACCTTCTTTTTTCCTTTTTCGGTCTCAGATGATCCAGCTTTCAGTTTCCCAGCAAAGGAGTCAGCTAGTTCCTTCAGTGTGAAGTCCACAAGTGGATTTTCCTTTGACGATTTTCTTTTACAAATGGGACAGTTTTTGTTTTTAGCTTGTTCCCAGAATTTTTGCAGACAGCTTGAACAAAATTTGTGGCTGCAGCTCAGAGACACAGGATCTCTGAAAGTCTCTGAACACACATGGCAGCTCAGGTAACGTTCTACAAGAACAATTTTCTCAGACATTTTCTTTGTTGTCTAAATTATCTTTCAATAGTCAGACTCACCAAGTTACTGTCCCTTCACTTGATCACTTCAAATCCTTCAAATGTGTATTTTCCAGCAGAGATCTCACAACCTGTAATGGCGTCTCAGCTCTGATCTACGATGTCAAAGTTCACTTTAAGTTTTAATTGTCACAGTAAATTATTAACACCAGGAAATGATGTGATGTAGCTTTGTCACCAGCAGATGGTGCCATCAGGACGTCTTTCAGAGGTACATTTTTATTTCCTTGTACAGACATCTGTAAGCTAAATAAAATGAAGTTTTCATGTCTTAACACTTTGATTTCTTTTGCTTATATTTCTACAGAATTTCTCAGAAAAAATATAAACATGGAAACAAGGAGAGGTTAGTGCTTTCAGAGGAGTGAATATATCAAAAGACTGGCAGACACTAATCAAGTTTTTTAAACATTTTTATTTCATGTAACTGTAACAATAAACATGTTCTGATAAGAAAACAGTACGATTGTATTTATTTGATCCACTTTCATTAACTAGATGCTCCAAATTATCAATTAAAACCCCATTTGACTTTTATAATCTTGTACAAAACGCCTAAAACTAATAATTGCAATTTTTAATTATTCACATTTCTTTCCCCAATTTGTTCTCTTTTAGTTCTCTTTCTGTAGTATGTGTGTTTTTATGGACCGATCTGGTCTGAAATAAAGATTGAATTTTGAATGTATTTGAATTTTTAACCCCAGTTCACCACCATCACTTAGTATTACCTCAGTAATAAACGTAAAATACAATTATAACTTCTTTTTTTTTAACAATATCAACAAAAAATGAAAATGTATAAACTTGAAAAAAGCAGAATTTATAGCAGAGCTGTTGTATTGGATTGAATTAGATTACACAGGTGTACCTAATGAAGTGGCCAGTGACTGTACTGTTAAATAGTGTGTCCAATTCAAATGTCTTTAACCCTCGCATACTGTTCATAATCTGACTCATAATTAAGTCTCTACACTAATTCACATAAATCAGTCATTAATAAATGTTTAATTAATCCTTAATGAAGTGTATTCTTTTTATTTATCACTATTTTATAATAAGAGAGAACATTTTTCATAGCTTATAAAGACTCCAACAACATGTTTGAATGCCAATTTTTGAATTTTAAGTCAAATTTAGACATCTGCATGACACAAAAATGTGTATCAGCTGCACAAACAATAAAAACAAGATTTATTTTTTATTGTATATTTATTGTATATTCAGGTTCACATTAGGAAAAGTTATCCTAGAAAAAATGTGTATATGGTGTTTTTACAGCTCTTAAATGTAAAAATGGGACAAATCTGACCCATGAACAGCATGTAAGGCAATGGAAAGACAATTCCCCTTAAATGTAACTTAAACTTGTATATAGTCCATGGAGTTCAACAATCTGATGGCTAAAGATAAAGAAAAGATAAAAGATAAAACTTTATTGATCCCACAGTGGAGAAAAGGCATTGCTACAGCAGCTCAAAAAGATAGTGATATGAGAATGACAAATGTATACAACAATAAAATCACAAAACTAAAAAAAGGAAGAAGCTGTTGAACAAAGCTGTTGAAAAAAGAAATGTTTTTATCCTGGATTTAAAAAATAGGGATTAGGTAAGGGTTAAAAGAAAGTAAATGTCATCGTTTTTCTAAAATGTTAAAAATGTCCCAGAAAGGTATAAATAGTTTATCAGAGAGCCTAACACAGAGAAGATGCACCACAGTACACGTCAGAGCCGTTGGTACTCGCCGTAATGAATCATGGGAGCACAGTCAGGTTCAATTACTAGTTGTGGAGGAGGAGAGAGGAGAGAAGAGGAGGAGGAGAGAAGAGGAGAAGAGAGGAGTAGAGAAGAGGAGAATGAGGAGTAGGAGAGAAGAGGAGGAGAGAGGAGGAGAGAGGAGGAGAGAGGAGATAAAAGGAGGAGGGGGAAGAGGAGAGAAGAGGAGAGGAGAAAAAAAGGAGAGGAAGAGGAGGAGGTAGACGAGAGAGGGGGAGGAGTAGAGAAAAGGAGGAGGAGAGAGGAGAAAGGAGTAGACAGAAGGAGGAGAGAAGAGTAGGAAGAGAGAGCAGTAGGAGGAGAGAGAGAGGAGAGGACAGGAAAGGAGGAGGAAGAGGAGGAGGAGGTAGAGGTGAGAGGGGGAGTATGATAGGAGGAGAGGAGGAGAGAAGAGGAGAGAAAAGGAGGAGGTAGAGGATAAAAGAGAGAAGAGGAGGAGGAGAGAGGAAGAGTAGGAGATAGGAGGAGGAGTAGAAAGGAGGAGGAGAGAAGAGGAGGAGGAGAGAGGATGAGGAAAGAAGGAGGAGGAGGAGAGAGGAGAGGAGGAGGAGAGAAGAAGAGGAGGAGGAGGAGGAGATAAGAGGAGGAGAGAAGAGGAGGGGGAGAGAGGAGGAGGAGAGAGGAGAGAAGAGGAGCAGGAGAGAGGGGGAGGAAGAGAGAGGAGAGAAGAGGAGGAGTGAGGAGGAGAGCTCTCCCTGCTGTCATCTTCAGAGGTGTCAGAAGGTTCAGAGAGGCAAAACTCGTCAGATGAAAACGGACATGTTGACAGTCCGGATGAGACTCTCTCCCCTACCTCTGTGATCTACTTCAAGGAGGCTTTAAACTCCTCTAACTTGAGATTTGGGACGCCTGGGTCACTGTCGCCCACTCCACTCCGACAGTATGACTTCCACATTGAAAGGAGTCAAAGTGATTAAATAACACATCACGACTAAGCAGCATCCATCAGATTTACATTTTATTAAATAAAGTTGATTCAGAAAACAGTTTTTAAACTCCATTGTACTAGTGTTTGTTTCTTTTATTCTGATCATCATCTCAACATTGCAGTTCATCAATCCATGTATACACCACCAAAATGACACACACAGTCTGCAGAAGCTCTGTCAGAATTAAACACTGAATCAAAATAAAACTATAATAAAACACTTGTTTCCAAAGAATAAAACAACACATTCACAACAGAAATAACTCATCAAAACACTCAAGAATATAAAAGTCTAAATCTGATGACTGAATCTGTCACAAAACTGAAACAATCAAAGCATTCAGTACAGTGGATATATACTACTATACAATGTTGTTTGAATAAAAACAAGATGCTGATAACCAGGATAATTAACAGCTTTGATTTGTAAAGTTTGTGGCCTGATGATGTGATACAGTTTCCGCATTTTGTAGTCATATTTTCTTGTGGATTCATCTTTATTTTAAGAGGTGACACAACTAACTAACTAAATCAGTTTTTTTTAAAGCCAAGAAAGCATCAGAGCAATCAGAGTATTAAACAACACCAGTAAATATTCTGTTGAAATTCATTACAAAGTCAGCAGAATATCAAAAGCAGGAGTCACCATCTTTAATACATTTATTCTAAAGAGAAAATAAATAAATCCTGAACGGCTCAACGTCTTTAAAACAAATCAGATGAGAACAAAAGTTTAGGTTGTTCATGATTTTATATAAAAAATTAAAAAGAAAAAACAACATCTGTGACAACAAATCAGATCTGTTGAAGAACAAAAGAACAAATAATAATCAATCAGAGCCAGAATGATTTTTGATACACTGAACAACTGAGACTCTGAGTTTAAAGTGTAATAAAAACTGAAATAACTCATAAAAGATTGATTTCTAATTACAATGAAAGTTAAAAAAGTTCCCCACCTGTATTATTTTATACAGTCATTACAGTGTTTATTATATCTATATTATATTGTGTTCTAAATAAAAACAAGATGCTACTAACCAGGTTTAAAAGTTATAATAAAAACAGATTTGATTTGTACCTTTTATAAAAGTTTAACCTCAGATGATGTAACACAGCCTCAGTGATACAGTGATGATTTTATTTAAATCTTCAAATAATGTGATCTAAATATATATTGAAGTCAGAATATATATGTAATAGTTTTAATCTTCTTTAAAGTGACTTTTTGTGTTTTGTACTTGAAAACCAGTTTGGATAATTTGTTTAATTGAGACAAAAAAAGACAACAATAAAAAATCGAATCTGTTTAAAACAAAAGAAAAAAGGTAAAATCAAAATGTTGATAACACAAACCTTCCTGAACATCACAGAGAAATCTCAGTTTGACAGATTTTGATATCAATGGTTTTAGCATCACCAGCTGATCCAATTTCAATAAAAGGGAAGAGTTTCTCAGTGAAAGTGTCTCTGTGAGTGTAGATGTGAGTCTCGTCTTCAGGGTCGTAGAAGGACACCTCCCCCCTGTCATAGTCCAGCTGGACTCTGATCCTCTGGAGACTCTTCTTCACTGTGACAGTCTTAACAAGACCATTAGTGTATTTTCCATCATCATACATTAAACACCAGATTCCATATTTTGGTGAAGCTTTTCGCTCTCCCTTCCTGTCAAATGACTCTTTAGCCAAACCCACATTCCAGCGAGGATGGTCTCCCACCTCCACCTCCCAGCTGTGTTTTCCTGAGCTGAAGCCCTCAGAGCCCAGAACATTGGAATAATTAGTGTGTCTCTCTGGATTATCAGGGAGCTGCTGCTTTGTGTCTCCTTGTCTCACACTGGTCAGATCATCAGACAGATAGAGACTGCGGGCTGCAGTGTTTGGGTCCAGAATAACGGGACTGAAGTGGACCTTCTCCTTCATCTTCTCCCAGACTCTGAAGGACAGGTTGCCCAGGTGTTTGGCCTCATCTATCAGCGCTCCTGAGACCAGCTGTGGATCTGACAGTGACCAATGGGCTCTGGCTCTGGTCTGAGTGGGTTTATAACTGCTGAGGAATGACACGTTGTGTTTCTGCAGGTCTTTTTCAACAGCAGAGATACTGTCTGACAGAGAGGAGATCTGCTCCTGAATCCTCTTCATCTCTCTGCTCATAGTCTTCCCCTTCTGCTCCTCTTCCTCCCTCAGAGCTGCCAGTCTGTACTCTTCTTCCTCTCTCAGGAACTGGTGGAGCTTGTTGAACTCTGCTCTGATCTGCTTCTCTGTGGACAACAGCTGCTTCTTGGAGTGTTGAATCATTTCATTGTATATTTCCTCCACTTGTTTGTATTTGTTCTTCTTGTCCTGTAGAGGCTTTAAGTCAGATTTCAGCTGGTCCTTCAGGTCACTGACTGCTTGTTCTACAGGAACCACCTTGTGACTCTGTTGGAAAGGAAACTCACAGACAGGACACACAGCTCTCTGTTCATCTTTACAGAACAATTTAGGCTCTTCTTGATGTTTGCTACACACCACCTCCACCTTCTTTTCTCCTTTTTCTGTCTCAGATGATCCAGCTTTCTGTCTCTCAGAAAAATAGTCAGCTAGTTCCTTCAGTGTGAAGTCCACAAGTAGATTATCCTTTGAAGATTTTCTTTTACAAATGGGACAGTTTTTGTTTTTAGCTTGTTCCCAGAATGTTTGCAGACAACTTGAACAAAATTTATGGCGGCAGCTCAGAGACACAGGATCTCTGAAAGTCTCTGAACACACATGGCAGCTCAGGTAACGTTCAAGAACAGCATCTTTCTCAGCCATTTTCTCTGTTGTCTAAATTATCAATAGTCAGACTCACCAAGTTACTGTCCCTTCATTTGATCGCTTCAAATCCTTCATATGAGTGTTTTCCAGCAGAGATCTCACAACCTGTAATGGCGTCTGAGCTCTGATCAACAATGTCAAAGTTTACTTTCATTTGTACTCACTTATAAACATGAAATAAGCAGAGTATGGTGCTTCACTGTTTCAGGGAGGAGTGAACATTTCACTAAATCAGCTTAACAACATTTTTCTTTCTCAACTAGCAGGAACATGTACCAGGAAACATTTTATATCAACATGTCAGTTTGACTTTGTTTACTCCTCTTTTTTTTTTATTGTCAGGTTGAACAATTCATTGTTGTTTTTTCTTTTCTCCAAATGTCCTCATGCTGATCCCCCTCAGAGTGATCAGCAGTCCCTGAGCGTGTAGCCTTTAAGCATTACTCACTTCTATGTTGTTAAATAAACTAAATATCTGTAGATTTCTCTTTGAGTACCAGAGGACCTGACAACCTTATCTTTACTTCTACTGTATTGTAGGATCTGGCTGCTGCTATGTTTTGCTTATTATCTTGATTTTATGTGACATTGTTTTTATTTATTGTCTATTAATGTTCTTTGATTGTCCACCTTGATGTTTGTTTCTTGATTATATTTTTTAGTAGATGGACAATTTTAATGTTGATTGTCTTCAGGTGTTAGCCCAGTTTTTTATACATTTCAGTCAAGTCACTTTTTATCTTTATCTTTAATGATACTGATGCTCTATCTGACTTAGTGCCTGTGGATGGTTTTTCCCCCTCTCTACACGAGGTGGCGGTGTTGTGCACAATCACACTTTCTCTGCTTTCTGTGTTGACAGAAACAAACAGCATTCAGATGGAAGACAGTGAGATTTTAGCACCCCAAACTTTTGGATAAATGTGAGGCTTTATTTAAGCCCTTTCCCTACTCTACTCGCTAGCATGTCAACAGTGATACCAATGGATGCTTTAGGTTTTCCAGGTTCAGTAAACACCATGGTCTTCTATCTAGGGTCAATGCTAACCTGAATAAATGTAGTCTACTGTTTTGTGTCCCTGCCACTTACCAGTCCCTCTGCTGTCTGTCCCTCATCATGTCCAGCCTGTGGATGCTCATCAGGTTCAACTTCCACCTGCTCCTCAACACTTTGTCCAACGTCTAGGACTACATCTGCTGCTGCTGGAGTTGTAATGCAGCCACAAATCTCTGTGAGCTTTTTACATTTTGATGCATCAGTCTCGAGTGACTTGGCTTTCTTTTCTTTTAACTTTTCCGATCCACCTTTTCTCCCTACGTTTTCTGATTGCCATTATTGCCACAACTAATGATTTTACTCTTCTTTGTCAGTTTTTATTTTTTAAATTTAGCAAACCAATTATCGTATTAGCGCCCCCTGCTGTTGGCTATTGCGTTATTGACATTTTGGTGGACTTTTCCAGAAAGGTCAGATTGCCAGTCTTCTCCTTGACAGTAACGACGTCTCAGCTCTGGTCAACAATGTCAAAATCTGCTGTCAGTTCCTGTTTATAGAGGTGAACGCTGCTCTGTAACTTAGTCACCAGCAGATGGCGCCAACATTTCCCTCAGAGTCAAATACTTTAATGTAGACTAAATAAAACAAATTAAACTCCATTGTTCTGATGCTTGTTTCTTTTATGCTGATCATCATCTCAACATTGCAGTTTATCAATCCATGTATACACCACCAAAATGACACACACAGTCTGCAGAAGCTCTGTCAGAATTAAACACTGAATTAAAATAAAACTATATTAAAACACTTGTTTCCAAAGAATAAAACAACACATTCACAACAGAAATAACTCATCAAAAGACTCAAGAATATAAAAATCTAAATCTGATGACTGAAACTGTCACAAAACTGAAACAATCAAAGCATTCAGTACAGTGGATATATACTACTATACAATGTTGTTTGACTAAAAACAAGATGCTGATAACCAGGATAATTAACAGCTTTGATTTGTAAAGTTTGTGGCCTGATGATGTGATACAGTTTCAGCATTTTGTAGTCATATTTTCTTGTGGATTCATCTTTATTTTAAGAGGTGACACAACTAACTTACACACTAAATCTATTTTTTTTTTAAGTCAAGAAAGCATCAGAGCAATCAGAGTATTTAACAACATCAGTAAATATTCTGTTGAAATTCATTACAAAGTCAGCATAATATCAAAAGCAGGAGTCACCATCTTTAATACATTTATTCTAAAGAGAAAATAAATAAATCCTGAACGGCTCAACGTCTTCAAAAAAATTCAGATGAGAACAATAGTTTAGGTGTTCATGATTTTACATAAAAACAAGAAAATAAAAAATCTCTGTGACAACTAATCAGATCTGTTGAAGAACAAAAGAACAAATAATAATCAATCAGAGTCAGAATGATTTTACACTGAACAACTGAGACTCTGAGTTTAAAACTTAATTAACTCATCAAAAGATTGATTTCTAGTTACAATGAAAGTTTAAAAAGTTCCCCATCTGTATTATTTCATACAGACATTACAGTGTTTATTATATCTATATTATATTGTGTTCTGAATAAAAACAAGATGTTACTAACCAGGTTTAAATGTTATAATAAAAACAGATTTGATTTGTACCTTTATAAAAGTTCAACCTCAGATGATGTAACACAGTCTCAGTAATACAGTGATGATTTTATTTTCTGGATAAAACTTTATTTATCTTGATAATGTGATTGAAATCATAATATATAAGTAATAGTTTTAATAATATTTTAAAAGTGAATTTTCTATTGAAAACAATTATTGAGTTTCACATGTGTCATTAAAACCAGTTTGAATAAATTGTTTCATTGATAAAAAAGAAAAGACCCTCAACACAAAATCAAATCTGTTTTAAACAAAAGAAAAAAAGAAAAACCAAAATGTTGATAACACAAACCTTCCTGAACATCACAGAGAAATCTCAGTTTAACAGATTTTGATATCAGTGGTTTTAGCATCACCAACTGATCCAATACTGAAATAAGGGAAGAGTTTCTCACTGAAAGTGTCTTTGTAAGTGTAGATGTGAGTCTCGTCTTCAGGGTCGTAGAAGGACACCTCCCCCCTGTCATAGTCCAGCTGGACTCTGATCCTCTTGAGATTCTTCTTCACTGTGACAGTCTTACCAAGACCATCAGTGTATTTTCCACTGCGATGTTTTAAACACCAGATTCCATATTCTGGTGTAGCTTTTCGGACTCCCTTCCTGTCAACTGACTCTTCAGCCAAACCCACATTCCAGTCAGGATGGTCTCCCACCTCCACCTCCCAGCTGTGTTTCCCTGAGCTGAAGCCCTCAGAGCCCAGAACAGAGGGACCATTTGTGTTTCTCTCTGGATTATTAGGGAGCTGCTGCTTTGTGTCTCCTTGTCTCACACTGGTCAGATCATCAGACAGATAGAGCCATCCGTGAGCAGTGTTTGGGTCCAGAATGACGGGACTGAAGTGGACCTTCTCCTTCATCTTCTCCCAGACTCTGAAGGACAGGTTGCCCAGGTGTTTGACCTCATCTATCAGCGCTCCTGAGACCAGCTGTGGATCTGACAGTGAGCTCTGGGCTCTGGCTCTGGTCTGAGTGGGTTTATAACTGCTGAGGAATGACACGTTGTGTTTCTGCAGGTCTTCTTCAACAGCAGAGATACTGTGTGACAGAGAGGAGATCTGCTCCTGAATCCTCTTCATCTCTCTGCTCATAGTCTTCCCCTTCTGCTCCTCTTCCTCCCTCAGAGCTGCCAGTCTGGACTCCTCTTCCTCTTTCAGGAACTGGTGGAGCTTGTTGAACTCTGCTCTGATCTGCTTCTCTGTGGACAACAGTTGCTTCTTGGAGTGTTCAATCATTTCATTGTATGTTTTCTGCACTTGTTTGTATTTGTTCTTCTTGTCCTGTAGAGACTCTAAGTCACATTTCAGCTGGTCCTTCAGGTCACTGACTGCTTGTTCTACAGGAACCACCTTGTGACTCTGGTGGAGAGAAAACTCACAGACAGGACACACAGCTCTCTGTTCATCTTTACAGAACCAATAAGGGACTTCTGGATGTTTGCTGCACACCACCTCCACCTTCCTTTCTCCTTTTTCTGTCTCAGATGATCCAGCTTTAAGTTTCCCAACAAATGAGTCAGCTAGTTCCTTCAGTGAAAAGTCCACATCTGGATAATCCTTTGAGGATTTTCTTTTACAAATGGGACAGTTTTTGTTTTTAGCTTGTTCCCAGAATTTTTTCAGACAGCTTGAACAAAATTTGTGGCTGCAGCTCAGAGACACGGGATCTCTGAAAGTCTCTGAACACACATGGCAGCTCAGGAAACTTTCAACAAGACCAATTTTCTCAGCCATTTTCTTTGTTGTCTAAATGATCTTTCAATAGTCAGACTCACCAAGTTACTGTCCCTTCACCACTTCAAATCTTTCAAACGAGTGTTTTCCAGTGTTTTTAATGGCGTCTCAGCTCTGATCAACGATGTCAAAGTTTACTTTCAGTTTTAACTGTCACAGTAAATTATTAACATCAGGAAATGATGTGATGTAGCTTTGTCACCAGCAGATGGTGACGTAAGGACGTTTTTCAGAGGTCAATTTTATTTTCTTCATTCATTACAGTAACATTTCCTTGTACAGACATCTGTAGGCTAAACAAAATAAACTACTCACGTCTTAACATTTTGATTTATTTTGTTTTTATTTCTACAGCTCAGAAGAATCCTATAAACATGAAACAAGGAGAGGTTGGTGATTTCATCTTCCATGTGAGGAGTGAACATTTCAAAAGACACTAATCAGTTTTTTTAATCAGTTTTATTTTATATATCTGTTACAGGAAACATGTTTTGCTAAATTGACATTATGATTGTGTTTATTACTTAATTTATTTCCCCTACTTGTTGTCTTTTATGTAGATGCTTATTCATTCACCCACTGATAATCTTTAACCTTTTATTTCAAGTATAAGGAGGAATTATAAGTCAATAAGTCAAAAATGTTCAGTCAATGTCTTAAAATAAATAACATCAGAAATACGTATAAATACAAAAACACAAAATAAGAGTAAGAACAATGTGGTTTAAAAGAAGTTATTTGATAGCGAAATATCTGTAAACTTTCTAATCACACACTACAGGATTATGATCTATAACAGAGAAACAAGACGTGTTAATATTACAGTCTTTGAGCTCTCTGGTTTTGTTGTAACTCCTCCAACATGGCAGCATGTCTTTTATAACTTCTTCAAACTCTGACTAACATTTCTCTGCTTGGTTATTTGTTTCAATAAATGCTCTGAAATATAAAAACTACAGTGACATTGATCTCTTTTATGAGTCTGTTCATAGAGAAAGTCACCTCTGAACGATCAACTTTGATCTTTTTGATTGTTGAATGTGTTTTTGTCAAAATTTGGCTAATTATGTTAATTAAAGTGGAGCTGCTGAGCTTTGAGGAGGAAAATAGTGTCATACAGTTTATGACCTGTGTTATAAAATATAGTTTTACTAACTGAAAGGACTCATTTGACCAAGACCACAGCAAAAAATACATGCTGCTGTTTAATGTGATTTTGTTAATGATTAATATTAAATATCTCTGTCAACACAGTGACTTTAGTATCCTGTGATTTCTTTAAATGTATTTATATGTTATGATGTAAAGTTATTGACTCTGCTAATGTAAAAATTCATATAGATTCAATAATTATAGACTATCAACATAGCAGCATTATACACTCACCGGCCACTTCATTAGGTACACATGTGCAATCTAATTCAATCCAATACAACAGCTCTGCAATAAATTCTGCTTTTATGAAGTTTATACATTTTCAGTTTTTGTTGACATTGTCAGGAAGGTGATAATTCTACTTTATGTATATTATTGAGGTCGTAGTGGGTGATGGTGATGTACTAAGGTGCATTATATTGAATGGTGTTTCTAATATTTTATCCACTCCATTAACACACATGAGTGGGGCAACATTTTGGGAAAACCATTCAATATAATGCACCTCAATATGCCACCACCGCTTAGTACGACCTCAGTAATAAACATTAAGTAAAATTAGCATCTTTTTGACAATGCTAACAAAAACTGAATTACCTGTGAATTAGATTGTACAGGTGAACATGTTGAAGTGACCGGTGACTGTATAAGAAAACTACCAAATGAACCTTTATATTGATTTAGCATAGACACAAAAAATATGAATGTGAAATTGAATAAATCAGCTAACATTAGACACTTTTAATGTAATAGATAACCTGACTAGATAATATTCAAAAGTGACAGTAACGACGTCTCAGCTCTGGTGAAAAATGTCAAAATCTGCTGTCAGTTCCTGTTTATAGAGGTGAAGGCTGCTCTGTAACTCTGTCACCAGCAGATGGCGACAACATGTCCCTCAGAGTCAAATACTTTACTGTAAGCTAAAGAAAACAAATCAAACTCCATTGTACTGATGTTTGTTTCTTTTATTCTAATAATACAACAGATTTAAAACATAAATAACTCATCAAAAGTACATTTTATCAAATAGAGTTGATTCGGAAAACAGTTTTTAAACATAATTGTACTAGTGTTTGTTTCTTTTATGCTGATCATCATCTCAACATTGCAGTTTATCAATCCATGTATACACCACCAAAATGACACACACAGTCTGCAGAAGCTCTGTCAGAATTAAACACTGAATTAAAATAAAACTATATTAAAACACGTGTATCCAAAGAATAAATCAACACATTCACAACAGAGATAACTCATCAAAAGACTCAAGAAGATAAAAATCTAAATCTGATGACTGAAACTGTCACAAAACTGAAACAATCAAAGCATTCAGTACAGTGGATATATACTACTATACAATGTTGTTTGACTTAAACAAGATGCTGATAATCAGGATAATTAACAGCTTTGATTTGTAAAGTTTGTGGCCTGATGATGTGATACAGTTTCAGCATTTTGTAGTCATATTTTCTTATGGATTCATCTTTATTTTAAGAGGTGACACCAATAACTTACACACTAAATCTAGTTTTTTTAAAGCAAAGAAAGCATCAGAGCAATCAGAGTATTTAACATCATCAGTAAATATTCTGTTGAAATTCATTACAAAGTCAGCATAATATCAAAAGCAGGAGTCACCATCTTTAATACATTTATTCTAAAGAGAAAATAAATAAATCCTGAACGGCTCAACGTCTTAAAAAAAATTCAGATGAGAACAAAAGTTTAGGTGTTCATGATTTTACATAAAAACAAGAAAAAAACAAATCAGATCTGTTGAATAATAAAAGAACAAATAATAATCAATCAGAGCCAGAAGGATTTTTGATACACTGAATAACTGAGACTCTGAGTTTAAAGTGTAATAAAAACTGAATTAACTCATCAAAAGTTTGATTTCTAATTACAATGAAAGTTTAAAAAGTTCCCCACCTGTATTATTTCATACAGTCATTACAGTGTTTATTATATCTATATTATATTGTGTTCTGAATAAAAACAAGATGCTACTAACCAGGTTTAAAAGTTATAATAAAAACAGATTTGATTTGAATCTTTATAAAAGTTCAACCTCAGATGATGTAACACAGTCTCAGTGATACAGTGATGATTTTATTTAAATCTTCAAATAATGTGATCTAAATATATTGAAGTCAGAATATATAAGGAAATGTTTAATAATCTTTTAAGCGTGACTTTTAAAAATTGAAAACAATTATTAAGATTCACATGTGTCTGTTTGTTACTTGAAAACCAGTTTGAATATTTTGAGTGACCCTCAACATGAAATCAAATCTGCTTCAGACAAAATAAAAAATAATAAAAAACCAAAATCAAAATGTTGATAACACAAACCTTCCTGAACATCACAGAGAAATCTCAGTTTGACAGATTTTGATATCAGTGGTTTTGGCATCACCAGCTGATCCAATACTGAAATAAGGGAAAAGTTTCTCAGTGAAAGTGTCTCTGTGAGTGTAGATGTGAGTCTCGTCTTCAGAGTCGTACAAGGACACCTCCCCCCTGTCATAGTCCAGCTGGACTCTTATCCTCTGGAGACTCTTCTTCACTGTGACAGTCTTATTAAAACCATCAGTGTATTTTCCACAGCGATGCGTTAAACACCAGATTCCATATTTTGGTGAGACAAATATCTCTCCCTTCCTGTCAACTGACTCTTTAGCCAAACCCACATTCCAGACAGGATGGTCTCCCACCTCCACCTCCCAGCTGTGTTTCCCTGAGCTGAAGCCCTCAGAACCCAGAACAGTGGCAGCATTAGTGTTTCTCTCTGGATTATCAGGGAGCTGCTGATTTGTGTCTCCCTGTCTCACACTGGTCAGATCATCAGACAGATAGAGCCAGGGATGTGCAGTGTTTGGGTCCAGAATAACAGGACTGAAGTGGACCTTCTCCTTCATCTTCTCCCAGACTCTCAAGGACAGGTTGCCCAGGTGTTTGGCCTCATCTATCAGCGCTCCTGAGACCAGCTGTGGATCTGACAGTGACCAATGGGCTCTGGCTCTGGTCTGAGTGGGTTTATAACTGCTGAGGAATGACACGTTGTGTTTCTGCAGGTCTTCTTCAACAGCAAAGATACTGTCTGACAGAGAGGAGATCTGATCCTGAATCCTCTTCATCTCTCTGCTCATAGTCTTCCCCTTCTGCTCCTCTTCCTCCCTCAGAGCTGCCAGTCTGGACTCCTCTTCCTCTTTCAGGAACTGGTGGAGCTTGTTGAACTCTGCTCTGATCTGCTTCTCTGTGGACAACAGCTGCTTCTTGGAGTGTTCGATCATTTCATTGTATGTTTTCTCCACTTGTTTGTATTTGTCCTTCTTGTCCTGTAGAGGCTTTAATTCAGATTTCAGCTGGTCCTTCAGGTCACTGACTGCTTGTTCTATAGGAACCACCTTGTGACTCTGGTGGAGAGAAAACTCACAGACAGGACACACAGCTCTCTGTTCATCTTTACAGAACCAATAAGGGACTTCTGGATGTTTGCTGCACACCACCTCCACCTTCTTTTCTGCTTTTTCTGTCTCAGATGATCCAGCTTTCAGTCTCCCAGCAAATGAGTCAGCTAGTTCCTTCAGTGAAAAGTTCACTCCTGGAAAATCCTTTGAAGATTTTCTTTTACAAATGGGACAGTTCTTGTTTTTAGCTTGTTCCCAGAATTTTTGCAGACAGCTTGAACAGAAGCTGTGGCTGCAGCTCAGAGACACAGGATCTCTGAAAGTCTCTGAACACACATGACAGCTCAGGTAACGTTGAAAAAGAGCATCTTTCTCAGCCATTTTCTTTGTTGTCTAAATGATCTTTCAATAGTCAGACTCACCAAGTTACTGTTCCTTCACTTGATCACTTCAAATCCTTCAAACGAGTGTTTTCCAGCAGAGATCTCACAACCTGTAATGGCGTCTCAGCTCTGATCAACAATGTCAAAGTTTACTTTCGGTTTCAACTGTCACAGTAAATTATTAACATCAGGAAATGATGTGATGTAGCTTTGTCACCAGCAGATGGTGCCATCAGGACGTTTTTCAGAGGTACATTTTATTTCTTCATTCATTACAGTAAAATGTACTTATATAAACATATGTAGGCTAAATAAAATAAACTGCTCATGTCTTAACATTTTGATTTCTTTTGTTTCTATTTCTACATAATTACTCAGAAAAAATCCTATAAACATGAAACAAGGAGAGGTTGGTGCTTTCAGAGGAGTGAATATATCAAAAGACTGGCAGACACTAAACAAGTCGTAAACATTTTGATTTTATGTAACTGTAACAAGAAACATGTTTTAATAACAAAACAGTATGATTGTGTTTATTTCATCCACTTTCATTAACTACATGGTCCAAATTATTAATTAAAACCCCATTTGACTTTTATAATCTTGTACAAAACGCCTAAAAGTAAAATTTGCAACGTTTAGTTATTAACATTTCTTTCCCCAACTTGTTCTCTTTTAATCCCAGTTCGTCACCATCACTTAGTATGACCTCAGTAATAAACGTAAAATCCAATTATAACCTTTTTTTTTTAACAATATCAACAAAAAATGAAAATGTATAAACTTGAAAAAAGCAGAATTTATAGCAGAGCTGTTGTATTGGATTGAATTAGATTACACAGGTGTACCTAATGAAGTGGCCGATGACTGTATGTTGTCTATCAATGTGTGGCATACTGTTAAATAGTGTGTCCAATTCAAATGTTTTTAACTCTTATACTGTTCATAATATGACTCTTAATTAAGTATCTACACTAATTCACATTCATCAGTCATTAATAAATGTTTAATTAATCCTTAATGAAGGGTATTATTTTAATTTATCACTATTTTATGATACAAGAGACATTTTTCATAGCTTATAAAGACTCCAACAACATGTTTGAATGCCAATTTTTGAATTTTACGTCAAATTTGCATATCTGTATGAGACAAAAATGTGTATCAGCTGCACAAACATTAAAAAAATATGTATTTTATTTCAGTTTTTGTATATTCAGGGTCACATTAGGAAAAGTCATCCTAGAAGAAATGTGTATATAGTGTTTTTACAGCTCTTAAATGTAAAAATGGGACAAATCTGACCCATGAACAGCATGTAAGGCAATGGAAAGACAATTCCCCTTAAATGTAACTTAAACTTGTATATAGTCCATGGAGTAGAGAAGAGGGGGAGAGAGGAGAGAGGAGAGATGAGGAGGAGAGAAAAGGAGGAGAGAAGAGGAGGAGAGAAGAGGAGGAGAGAGGAGAGAAGAGGAGGAGGAGAGGAGAGAGGAGAGAAGAGGAGGAGGAGAGGAGAGAGGAGAGAAGAGGAGGAGGGAAGAAGGGTAGGAGATAGGAGGAGGAGGAGAGGAGGAGGAGAGAGGAGAGAGGAGAGAGGAGAGAAGAGGAGAGAGGAGAGGAGTAAAAAGGAGGAGGGAGAGGAGGAGGAGAGAAGAGGAGAGAGGAGGAGAGAGCAGAAGAGAGAAAAGGAGGAGGGAGAGGAGGAGGAGAGAGGAGGAGGTAGAGGATAGAGGAGAAAGGAGGAGGAGAGAGGAAGAGTAGGAGATAGGAGGAGGATTAGAGAGGAGGAGTAGAGAGGAGGAGGAGAGAAGAGGAGGAAAGGAGGAGGAGATAGGAGGAGGAGGAGTACAGAAGAGGAGGAGAGAGGAGGAGGAAAGGAGGAGGAGGAGAGAAGAGGATGAGAGAGGAGAGGAGGAGAATAGAGGAGAGAGGAGGAGGAGAGAAGAGGAGATAGGAGAGAAGAGGTAAAAGGAGGAGGAGGAGGAGAGAAGAGGAGGAAAAAGAGAGAAGAGTAGGAGGAGAGAGGAGAGAAGAGGGGGAGAGAGGAGAGAGGAGAGATGAGGAGGAGAGAAAAGGAGGAGAGAAGAGGAGGAGAGAAGAGGAGGAGAGAGGAGAGAAAAGGAGGAGGAGAGGAGAGAGGAGAGAAGAGGAGGAGGGAAGAAGGGTAGGAGATAGGAGGAGGAGGAGAGGAGGAGGAGAGAGGAGAGAGGAGAGAGGAGAGAAGAGGAGAGAGGAGAGGAGTAAAAGGGAGGAGGGAGAGGAGGAGGAGACAGGAGGAGGTAGAAGATAGAGGAGAAAGGAGGAGGAGAGAGGAAGAGTAGGAGATAGGAGGAGGAGGAGTAGAGAGGAGGAGGAGAGAAGAGGAGGAAAGGAGGAGGAGATAGGAAGAGTAGGAGATAGGAGGAGGAGGAGTACAGAAGAGGAGGAGAGAGGAGGAGGAAAGGAGGAGGAGGAGAGAAGAGGATGAGAGAGGAGAGGAGGAGAATAGAGGAGAGAGGAGGAGGAGAGAAGAGGAGAGAGGAGAGAAGAGGTAAAAGGAGGAGGAGGAGGAGAGAAGAGGAGGAAAAAGAGAGAAGAGTAGGAGGAGAGAGGAGAGAAGGGGGGGAGAAGGAGGAGAGAGGAGGAGGAGAGAAGAGGAGGAGTAGAGAGGAGTAGGAGAGAGGAGGAGGAGGGAGGAGGAGGAGAGATGAGAGGAGGAGGAGGAGAGAGGAGGAGAGATCTCCCTGCTGTCATCTTCAGAGGTGTCAGAAAGTTCAGAGAGGCAAAACTGGTCAGATGAAAACGGACATGTTGACAGTCCGGATGAGACTCTCTCCCCTACCTCTGTGATCTACTTCAAGGAGGCTTTAAACTCCTCTAACTTGAGATTTGGGACGGCTGGGTCACTGTCGCCCACTCCACTCCGACAGTATGACTTCCACATTGAAAGGAGTCAAAGTGATTAAATAACACATCATGACTAAGCAGCATCCATCAGATTTACATTTTATTAAATAAAGTTGATTCAGAAAACAGTTTTTAAACATAATTGTACTGATGTTTGTTTCTTTTATTTTGATCATCATCTCAACATTGCAGTTTATCAATCCATGTATACACCACCAAAATGACACACACAGTCTGCAGAAGCTCTGTCAGAATTAAATTAGGACTCATTTTAAGTTTCACTTTAAGTTTTAACTGCTCACTTCTTAACATTTTGATTTCTTTTGTTTTTATTTCTAAAGCTCAGAAAAATCCTATAAACATGAAACAAGGAGAGGTTGGTGATTTCATCTTCCATGTGAGGAGTGAACATTTCAAAAGACACTTAACATTTTTATTTTATATATCTGTTACAGGAAACATGTTTTGCTAAATTGACATTATGATTGTGTTTATTACTTAATCTTTTCCCCCTACTTGTTGTCTTTTATGTATATGCTTATTCATTCACCCACTGATAATCTTTAACCTTTTATTTCAAGTATAAGGAGGAATTATAAATCAATAAGTCAAAAATGTTCTGTCAATGTCTTAAAATAAATAACATCAGACATACGTATAAATACAAAAACACAAAACAAGAGTAAGAACAATGGAGTTTAAAAGAAGTTATTTGATAGTGAAATATCTGTAAACTTTCTAATCACACACTACAGGATTATGATCTATGACAGAGAAACAAGACGTGTTAATATTACAGTCTTTGAGCTCTCTGGTTTTGTTGTAACTCCTCCAACATGGCAGCATGTCTTTTATAACTTCTTTAAAATCTGACTAACATTTCTCTCGCTTGGTTATTTGTTTTAATAAATGCTCTGAAATATAAAAACTACCGTGACATTGATCTCTTTTATGAGTCTGTTCAGAGAGAAAGTCACCTCTGAACGATTAACTTTGATCGTTTGATTGTTGAATGTGTTTTTGTCAAAATTTGGCTAATTATGTTAATTAAAGTGGAGCTGCTGAGCTTTGAGGAGGAAAATAATGTCATACAGTTTATGACGTGTGTTATAAAATATAGTTTTACTAACTGAGAGGACTCATTTGACCAAGACTACAGCAAAAAATACATGCTGCTGTTTAATGTGATTTTGTTAATGATTAATATTAAATATCTGTCAACACAGTGACTTTAGTATCCTGTGAGTTCTTTAAATGTATTTATATGTTATGATGTAAAGTGATTGACTCTGCTAATGTAACAATTCATATTGATTCAATAATTATAGACTATCAACATAGCAGCATTATACACTCACCGGCCACTTCATTAGGTACACCTGTGCAATCTAATTCAATCAAATACAACAGCTCTGCTATAAATTCAGCTTATATTATTTTATAGTTTATACAGTTTCAGTTTTTGTTGACATTGTCAGGAAGGTGATAATTCTGCTTTATGTATATTATTGAGGTCTTAGTGGGTGATGGTGATGTACTATATTGAATGGTGTTTCTAATATTTTGTCCACTCCATTAACATACATGAGTGGGGCAACATTTTGGGAAAACCATTCAATATAATGCACCTCAATATGCCACCACCACTTAGTACGACCTCAGTAATAAACATAAAGTAAAATTATCATATTTTTGACAATGTTAACAAAAACTGAATTACCTGTGAATTAGATTATACAGGTGAACATGATGAAGTGGCCGGTGACTGTACAAGAAAACTACCAAATGAACCTTTATATTGATTTAGCATAGACAGAAAAATCTGTGAAAGTAAAATTTAATTGATGAGCTAACATTATCTACTTTTAATGTAATAGATAACCTGACTAGATAATATTCAGTAGTGACAGTAATGACGTCTCAGATCTGGTGAAAAATGTCAAAATCTGCTGTCAGTTCCTGTTTATAGAGGTGAAGGCTGCTCTGTAACTCTGTCACCAGCAGATGGCGCCAACATGTCCCTAAGAGTCAAATACTTCACTGTAAACTAAAGAAAACAAATTAAACTCCATTGTACTGCTGTTTGTTTCTTTTATTCTAATAATACAACACATTTACAACATAAAAAACCCAGAAATGTACATTTTATCAAATAGAGTTGATTCAGGAAACAGTGTTTAAACATAATTGTACTGGTGTTTGTTTTTTTTTATGCTGATCATGATCTCAACATTGCAGTTTATCAATCCATGTATACACCACCAAAATGACACACACAGTCTGCAGAAGCTCTGTCAGAATTAAACACTGAATTAAAATAAAACTATATTAAAACTCTTGTTTCCAAAGAATAAATCAACACATTCACAACAGAAATAACTCATCAAAAGACTCAAGAATATAAAAATCTAAATCTGATGACTGAAACTGTCACAAAACTGAAACAATCAAAGCATTCAGTACAGTGGATATATACTACTATACAATGTTGTTTAACTAAAAACAAGATGCTGATAACCAGGATAATTAACAGCTTTGATTTATAAAGTTTGTGGCCTGATGATGTGATACAGTTTCAGCATTTTGTAGTCATATTTTCTTGTGGATTCATCTTTATTTTAAGAGGTGATAAAGAAGAAGAAAAAACTATATCTGTGACAACAAATCAGATCTGTTGAAGAACAAAATAACAAATAATAATGAATCAGAGCCAGAATGATTTTTGATACACTGAACAACTGAGACTCTGAGTTTAAAGTGTAAAAAAACTGAATTAACTCATCAAAAGATTGATTTCTAGTTACAATGAAAGTTTAAAAAGTTCCCCACCTGTATTATTTCATACAGTCATTACAGTGTTTATTATATCTATATTATATTGTGTTCTGAATAAAAACAAGATGCTACTAACCAGGTTTAAAAGTAATAATAAAAACAGATTTGATTTGTATCTTTATAAAAGTTCAACCTCAGATGATGTAACACAGTCTCAGTGATACAGAATTCAGAATATATAAGTAATAGTTTTAATAATCTTTTAAAAGTGACTTTTCTATTGAAAGCAATTATTGAGTTTCACATGTGTCATTAAAACCAGTTTGAAAAAATTGTTTCATTGATAAAAAAAAGAAAAGACCCTCAACACGAAATCAAATCTGTTTAAAACAAAAGAAAAAAGTCAAATCAAAATGTTGATAACACAAACCTTCCTAAACATCACAGAGAAATCTCAGCTTGACATATTTTGATATCAGTGGTTTTAGCATCACCAGCTGATTCAACATCAAAAAAAGGGAAGAGTTTCTCAGTGAAAGTGTCTCTGTGAGTGTAGATGTGAGTCTCGTCTTCAGGGTCGTAGAAGGACACCTCCCCCCTGTCATAGTCCAGCTGGACTCTGATCCTCTGGAGACTCTTCTTCTCTGTGACAGTCTTATTAAGACAATTAGTGTATTTTCCATCACCATACAGTAAACACCAGAATCCATATTCTGGTGTAGCATCTACATCTCCCTTCGTGTCAGCTGACTCTTTAGCCAAACCCACATTCCAGCAAGGATGGTCTCCCACCTCCACCTCCCAGCTGTGTTTCCCTGAGCTGAAGCCCTCAGAGCCCAGAACATTGGAATAATTAGTGTTTCTCTCTGGATTATCAGGGAGCTGCTGATATGTGTCTCCTTGTCTCACACTGGTCAGATCATCAGACAGATAGAGACAAGAATGTGCAGTGTTTGGGTCCAGAATGACAGGACTGAAGTGGACCTTCTCCTTCATCTTCTCCCAGACTCTGAAGGACAGGTTGCCCAGGTGTTTGGCCTCATCTATCAGCGCACCTGAGACCAGCTGTGGATCTGACGGTGAGCTCTGGGCTCTGGCTCTGGTCTGAGTGGGTTTATAACTGTTGAGGAATGACACGTTGTGTTTCTGCAGGTCTTCTTCAACAGCAGAGATACTGTCTGACAGAGAGGAGATCTGCTTCTGAATCCTCTTCATCTCTCTGCTCATAGTCTTCCCCTTCTGCTCCTCTTCCTCCCTCAGAGCTGCCAGTCTGGACTCCTCTTCCTCTTTCAGGAACTGGTGGAGCTTGTTGAACTCTGCTCTGATCTGCTTCTCTGTGGACAACAGCTGCTTCTTGGAGTGTTGAATCATTTCATTGTATGTTTTCTCCACTTGTTTGTATTTGTTCTTATTGTCCTGTAGAGACTTTAAGTCAGATTTCAGCTGGTCCTTCAGGTCACTGACTGCTTCTTCTACAGGAACCACCTTGTGACTCTGGTGGAAAGAAAACTCACAGACAGGACACACAGCTCTCTGTTCATCTTTACAGAACAATTTAGGCTCTTCTTGATGTTTGCTGCACACCACCTCCACCTTCTTTTCTCCTTTTTCTGTCTCAGATGATCCAGCTTTCTGTCTCCCAGCAAAGGAGTCAGCTAGTTCCTTCAGTGTGAAGTTCACCAAAGGATCTTCTTTGGAGGATTTACTTTTACAAATGGGACAGTTTTTGTTTTTAGCTTGTTCCCAAAATGTTTGCAGACAGCTTGAACAGAAGCTGTGGCTGCAGCTCAGAGACACAGGATCTCTGAAAGTCTCTGAACACACATGGCAGCTCAGGTAACATTCAAAAAGAGCATCTTTCTCAGCCATTTTCTTTGTTGTCTAAATTATCTTTCAATAGTCAAACTCACCAAGTTACTGTCCCTTCACTTGATCACTTCAAATCCTTCAAATTAGTGTTTTCCAGCAGAGATCTCACAACCTGTAATGGCGTCTCAGCTTTGATCAACAATGTAAAAATCTACTTTCATTTGTACTCACTTATAAACATGACATAAGGAGAGGATGGTGCTTTATTGCTTCAGGGAGGAGTGAACATTTCAACTGACTGACACTAAACCAGCTGTGCAACATTTTTATAGGAGGACTTAAGTCTGTCCCATCATGCAATGGTTGAAAGAGGCTGAAAAACAAATGTGAGAGATTGAAATGTTCCTGAATGCAGAGCTGCTGTAAACCTGGATAAGATTGTACTTAAACCATTTGATTCAAGTGATTGCCTCAAAATTAATTTGCTCAAGTATAGTCAACTTAAATGTACAATAGTCAGAATTTTACATTTTTAAGTTATATTCACTTAAATGGTTGAAATAATCAACAATCGAAAAATAATTGTGGAGTCTACTTAAAAGTAGTATAGTCAAAACTTAATATTATAAGTTAAATACGCTTGAAATCCTAGTTTTATTAAAAATATGAATATATTAAATGTTAAAATATTATGTTTTGGGATAAGAACATTCCAATTAAATTATTTTTCTTTTTTCAATGACCAAACAATGCAGTACATTTTATTTAGACATACAACAAAGGAACAAATATGTATTAACAATGATGAAACGAAGCTGTGGCGTAACGGGCATCGTGTCCGTCATTAGTTGAGGATACTCTGGTTCGAGTCTTTGCAGCAGCAGTTATATATTGATAATGTTTTCAGCGGAAGAACTTTGCTACATTTTCACTTGTTATGGAAATGCATACAACCCGAAAATGGTTTTTGTGTGTTTGTGCAGTGTGTAGTGTGTAAATGTGTGATGTGCATCTTCCTCCCTTTTCTGCCCTAAAACAGCACAAAGTCTAACCATGTTGTTTTACTTGTTATGAGTTTTTTATATTTCTGGGTGTAAACTTGTGTGACAGCCAGCATTTATCCGGTTTATTATGTCATATTTTAATTAAAGTTTTGGTTTCAAGAATTTTGACCTTTTTTTCATGAATGAAATAAAATGTTCTGTCATTATAACCAGCCACATGTCTGTAACTGCAAATCTACCTGGTCTCAATGAGCCTTCTGCTCAGTTACACAAATAAGAAATGATCAAATATTTTAATTAGAAACGACACATGAATGTTTTGTCAATGTCTTGAAGATATTTTGAATGTATAAGTATCATAAACTCATTATTTCGATTATTTTGTGGTGTATAAAATTATGCTCATGATGATAAGTACATTTGATAATGACTATACTAGAGAATAAGATAAAAGTGTTAAGAAGTAAATATGTTAACTCCACACCTGCTGATTTATAGAGCACTTACTGATTGAGTTTAATGTAATGTAACCCATAGATATGAAATGTAAACAAAAAAAAAGTGTGTGAAACATATAACCAAATGTATGTCATTTTACTTTATTCTTAAAATCACAGTAAGAGGAAAAGGCAAAACATAATGGTATATTTCAGGGTTGAAACATTGTCTTAAAGAACCAATTTTTTTTAAAGATTCCTGGTGATTTTTGAGACTCTGAAAACTTTGTGAACAACTGATCAGATTGAATGTTTTGACTCTACATTTCAAAGAGTTCAGACAAAACACTGAAAACAGCTTTCTACTTTCAGTCCTTCAAAGGTGTTTTTCAGCAGAAATCTCTCAGCCTGTAACGATGTCTCAGCTCTGATCAATGACGGCAAAATCTACTCTCATTTGTACTCACTTATAAACTTGAAATAAGGAGAGGATGGTGCTTTACTGCTTCAGGGAGGAGTGAACATTTCAACTGACTGACACTAAACCAGCTTTACAACATTTTTATTTCTTAACCAACAGCAACATGTACCAGGAAACATTTTTTGCTCGCATGTCACTTTGACTTTCTTTATTCCATCAAGTTAGATTACATTTTTTTCTCACCTTCAACGAGTGATTGTTGTTTTTTCTTTCCCTCAAATGTTCTGCGTCAGTTACAGTTTCATATATTTTACTGTTCAGGGTCACAGGAGGACTTGAGTCTGTCCCATCATGCAGTGGTTGAAAGATCATTATCATAAGATTAACAGCTGAGATTGAAATGTGAGGTGACACAACTAACTTAAACACTAAATCTATTTTCTAAAAGCCAAGAAATCATCAGAGCAATCAGAGTATTTAATATTATCAGTAAATATTCTGTTGGAATTCATTACAAAGTCAGCATAATATCAAAAGCAGGAGTCACCATCTTTAATACATTTATTCTAAAGAGAAAATAAATAAATCCTGAACGGCTCAACGTCTTAAAAAAAATTCAGATGAGAACAAAAGTTACTTCATGATTTTACGCAAAAACAAGAAAAAAACAAATCAGATCTTTTGAAGAACAAAATAACAAATAATAATCAATCAGAGCCAGAATGATTTTTGATACACTGAACAACTGAGACTCTGAGTTTAGAGTAAAAAAAACTGAATGAACTCATCAAAAGATTGATTTCTAATTACAATGAAAGTTTAAAAAGTTCCCCACCTGTATTATTTCATACAGTCATTACAGTGTTTATTATATCTATATTATATTGTGTTCTGAATAAAAACAAGATGCTACACAGTCTCAGTAATACAGTGATGATCTTATTTATTTTCGAATAATGTGATTTAAACAGATATTAAAGTCTTTTAAAAGTGAATAAAACTATTATTGAGGTTCACAAGTGTTTGTTTTTTGTACATTAAAACCAGTTTGGATAATTTGTTTCGTTGAGCAACAACATTCAGTGACCCTCAACATGAAATCAAATCTGCTTCAGACAAAAGAAAAAATAATAAAAAAGTAAAATCAAAATGTTGATAACACAAACCTTCCTGAACATCACAGAGAAATCTCAGTTTGACATATTTTGATATCAGTGGTTTTAGCATCACCAGACTTTCCAATACCAAAATAAGGGAAGAGTTTCTCAGTGAAAGTGTCTCTGTAAGCGTAGATGTGAGTCTCGTCTTCAGGGTCGTAGAAGGACACCTCCCCCCTGTCATATTCCAGCTGGACTCTGATCCTCTGGAGACTCTTCTTCTCTGTGACAGTCTTACCAAGACTATTAGTGTATTTTCCACTACGATGTGTTATACACCAGAATCCATATTCTGGTGTTAGAAATATCTTTCCCTTCCTGTCAACTGACTCTTTAGCTAAACCCACATTCCAGTCAGGATGGTCTCCCACCTCCACCTCCCAGCTGTGTTTCCCTGAGCTGAAACCCTCAGAGCCCAGAACAGTGACATAATTAGTGTTTCTCTCTGGATTATCAGGGAGCTGCTGATATGTGTCTCCATTTCTCACACTGGTCAGATCATCAGACAGATAGAACCATCCACTAGCAGTGTTTGGGTCCAGAATAACAGGACTGAAGTGGACCTTCTCCTTCATCTTCTCCCAGACTCTGAAGGACAGGTTGCCCAGGTGTTTGGCCTCATCTATCAGCGCTCCTGAGACCAGCTGTGGATCTGACAGTGAGCTCTGGGCTCTGGCTCTGGTCTGAGTGGGTTTATAACTGCTGAGGAATGACACGTTGTGTTTCTGCAGGTCTTCTTCAACAGCAGAGATACTGTCTGACAGAGAGGAGATCTGCTCCTGAATCCTCTTCATCTCTCTGCTCATAGTCTTCCCCTTCTGCTCCTCTTCCTCCCTCAGAGCTGCCAGTCTGGACTCCTCTTCCTCTTTCAGGAACTGGTGGAGTTTGTTGAACTCTGCTCTGATCTGCTTCTCTGTGGACAGCAGCTGCTTCTTGGAGTGTTGAATCATTTCATTGTATGTTTTCTCCACTTGTTTATATTTGTTCTTCTTGTCCTGTAGAGGCTTTAAGTCAGATTTCAGCTGGTCCTTCAGGTCACTGACTGCTTGTTCTACAGGAACCACCTTGTGACCGTGATGGAGAGAAAACTCACAAACAGGACACACAGCTCTCTGTTCATCTTTACAGAACAATTTAGGCTCTTCTTGATGTTTGCTACACACCACCTCCACCTTCTTTTCTTCTTTTTCTGTCTCAGATGATCCAGCTTTCAGTCTCCCAGCAAAGGAGTCAGCTAGTTCCTTCAGTGTGAAGTCCACTCCTGGATGATCCTTTGAAGATTTTCTTTTACAAATGGGACAGTTTTTGTTTTTAGCTTGTTCCCAGAAGGTTTGCAGACAGTTTGAACAGAAGCTGTGGCCGCAGCTCAGAGACACAGGATCTCTGAAAGTCTCTGAACACACATGGCAGCTCAGGAAACGTTGAAAAAGAGCTCTCTCAGCCATTTTCTTTGTTGTCTAAATGATCTTTCAATAGTCAGACTCACCAAGTTACTGTTCCTTCACTTGATCGCTTCAAATCCTTCAAATGAGTGTTTTCCAGCAGAGATCTCACACCCTGTAATGGCGTCTCAGCTCTGATCTACGATGTCAAAATTTACTTTCAGTTTTAACTGTCTCAGTAAATTATTAACATCAGGAAATGATGTGATGTAGCTTTGTCACCAGCAGATGGTGCCATCAGGACGTCTTTCAGAGGTACATTTTATTTTCTTCATTCATTACAGTAACATTTCCTTTTACAGACATCTGTAGGCTAAATTAAATAAACTACTCACGTCTTAACTTTTTGATTAATTTTGTTTTTATTTCTACAGCTCAGAAAAATCCTATAAACATGAAACAAGGAGAGGTTGGTGATTTCATCTTCCATGTGAGGAGTGAACATTTCAAAAGACACTTATCAGTTTTTTAACATTTTTATTTCATATATCTGTTACAGGAAACATGTTTTGCTAAATTGACATTATGATTGTGTTTATTACTTTTTTCCCCTACTTGTTGTCTTTTATGTAGATGCTTATTCATTCACCCACTGATAATCTTTAACCTTTTATTTCAAGTATAAGGAGGAATTATAAGTCAAAAAGTCAAAAATGTTCTGTCAATGTCTTAAAATAACATCTGAAATACGTATAAATACAAGAACACAAAATAAGAGTAAGAAAAATGTAGTTTTAAAAAAGTTATTTGATAGTGAAATATCTGTAAACTTTCTAATCACACACTACAGGATTATGATCTATAACAGAGAAACAAGACGTGTTAATATTACAGTCTTTGAGCTCTCTGGTTTTGTTGTAACTCCTCCAACATGGCAGCATGTCTTCTATAACTTCTTCAAACTCTGACTAACATTTCTCTCGCTTGGTTATTTGTTTTAATAAATGCTCTGAAATATAAAAACTACCGTGACATTGATGTCTTTTATGAGTCTGTTCAGAGAGAAAGTCACCTCTGAACGATTAACTTTGATCTTTTGATTGTTGAATGTGTTTTTGTCAAAATTTGGCTAATTATGTTAATTAAAGTGGAGCTGCTGAGCTTTGAGGAGGAAAATAGTATCATACAGTTTATGACCTTATGAAATGCAGCTTTTTTTTTAAAGTGTTATAAAATATAGTTTTACTAACTGAGAAGACTCATTTGACCAAGACTACAGCAAAAAATACATGCTGCTGTTTAATGTGATTTTGTTAATGATTAATATGAAATATCTGTCAACACAGTGACTTTAGTATCCTGTGAGTTCTTTAAATGTATTTATATGTTATGATGTAAAGTGATTGACTCTGCTAAAGTAACAATTCATATAGATTCAATAATTATAGACTATCAACATAACAGCATTCTACACTCACCGGCCACTTCATGAGGTACACCTGTGCAATCTGATTCAATCAAATACAACAGCTCTGCAATAAATTCTGCTTTTATGAAGTTTATACATTTTCAGTTTTTGTTGACATTGTCAGGAAGGTGATAATTCTGTTTTATGTATATTATTGAGGTCGTAGTGGGTGATGGTGAGGTACTAAGTTGTATTATATTGAATGGTGTTTCTAATATTTTGTCCACCCCATTAACACACATCAGGGGAGCAACATTTTGGGAAAACCATTCAATATAATGCACCTCAATATGCCACCACCACTTAGTACGACCTCAGTAATAAACAGAAAGTAAAATCATCTTATTTTTGACAATGTAAACAAAAACTGAATTACCTGTGAATTAGATTGCACAAGTGAACATGTTGAAGTAGCCGGTGACTATATAAGAAAACTACCAAATTAACCTTTATATTGATTTAGCATAGACAGAAAAATTATGAATGTGAAATTGAATAAATGTGCTTACATCAGACACTTTTAATGTAATAGATAACCTAATAATATTCAGAAGTGACAGTAATGACGTCTCAGCTCTGGTGAAAAATGTCAAAATCTGCTGTCAGTTCCTGTTTATAGAGGTGAATGCTGCTCTGTAACTCTGCCACCAGCAGATGGCGCCAACATGTTCCTCAGAGTCAAATACTTTACTGTAAGCTAAAGAAAACAAATCAAACTCCATTGTACTGCTGTTTGTTTCTTTTATTCTAATAATACAGGTTCACAACAGAAATAACTCATCAAAAAACCCAGAAATGTACATTTTATAAAAAGAGTTGATTCGGAAAACAGTTTTTAAACATAATTGTTCTGCTGTTTGTTTCTTTTATGCTGATCATCATCTCAACATTGCAGTTTATCAATCCATGTGTACACCACCAAAATGACACACACAGTCTGCAGAAGCTCTGTCAGAATTAAACACTGAATTAAATTAAAACTATATTAAAACTCTTGTTTCCAAAGAATAAAACAACACATTCACAACAGAAATAACTCATCAAAAGACTCAAGAACATAAAAATCTAAATGTGATGACTGAAACTGTCACAAAACTGAAACAATCAAAGCATTCAGTACAGTGGATATATACTACTATACAATGTTGTTTGACTAAAAACAAGATGCTGATAACCAGGATAATTAACAGCTTTGATTTGTAAAGTTTGTGGCCTGATGATGTGATACAGTTTCAGTATTTTGTAGTCATATTTTCTTGTAGATTCATATTTATTTTAAGAGGTGACACAACTAACTTACAAAATAAATCTATTTTTATAAAGGCTAAAAAAGCATCAGAGCAGTCAGAGTATTTAACAACATCAGTAAATATTTTGTTGAATTTCATTACAAAGTCAGCATAATATCAAAAGCAGGAGTCACCATCTTTAATCCATTTATTCTAAAGAGAAAATAAATAAATCCTGAACGGCTCAACGTCTTTAAAAACAATTCAGATGAGAACAAAAGTTTAGGTGTTCATGATTTTACATAAAAACAAGACAATAAACATCCGTGACAACAAATAAGATCTGTTGAAGAACAAAATAACAAATAATAATCAATCAGAGCCAGAATGATTTTTGATACAGTGAATAACTGAGAGTGTAAAAATTGAATTAACTCATCAAAAGATTGATTTCTAATTACAATGAACGTTTAAAAAGTTCCCCACCTGTATTATTTCATACAGTCATTACAGTGTTTATTATATATATATTATATTGTGTTCTGAATAAAAACAAGATGCTACTAACCAGGTTTAAAAGTTATAATAAAAACAGATTTGATCTGTACCTTTATAAAAGTTCAACCTCAGATGATGTAACACAGTCTCAGTGATACAGTGATGATTTTATTTATTTTTCAAATAATGTGATTTAAATAGATATTGAAGTTAGAATATATAAGTAAAAGTTTTAATAATCTTTTAAAAGTGATTTTTTTTATCTCAGTGATACAGTGATGATTTTCTTTTCTGGATCAAACTTTATTTATCTTGATGTTGTGATTTAAGTCAGAATATATATGTAATAGTTTTGATAGTTTTGATAAAAATAAATTGAGGTTCACATGTGTCTGTTTTGTACATTAAAACCAGTTTGGATAATTTGTTTCATTGAGCAACAAAATTCAGAGACCCTCAACATGAAATCAAATCTGCTTCAGACAAAAGAAAAAATAATAAAAAACCAAAATCAAAATGTTGATAACACAAACCTTCCTGAACATCACAGAGAAATCTCAGTTTGACAGATTTTGATATCAGTGGTTTTAGCATCACCAGCTGATCCAATTTCAATAAAAGGGAAGAGTTTCTCAGTGAAAGTGTCTCTGTGAGTGTAGATGTGAGTCTCGTCTTCAGGGTCGTAGAAGGACACCTCCCCCCTGTCATAGTCCAGCTGGACTCTGATCCTCTGGAGACTCTTCTTCTCTGTGACAGTCTTACCAAGACCATTAGTGTATTTTCCACTGCGATGCAGTAAACACCAGAATCCATATTTTGGTGTTAGAAATATCTCTCCCTTCCTGTCAACTGACTCTTTAGCCAAACCCACAGACCAGACAGGATGGTCTCCCACCTCCACCTCCCAGCTGTGTTTCCCTGAGCTGAAGCCCTCAGAGCCCAGAACATGCGGATATTTAGATAATCTCTCTGGATTATCAGGGAGCTGCTGCTTTGTGTCTCCTTGTCTCACACTGGTCAGATCATCAGACAGATAGAGCCAGGGATATGCAGTGTTTGGGTCCAGAATAACAGGACTGAAGTGGACCTTGTCCTTCATCTTCTCCCAGACTCTGAAGGACAGGTTGCCCAGGTGTTTGGCCTCATCTATCAGCGCTCCTGAGACCAGCTGTGGATCTGACAGTGACCAATGGGCTCTGGCTCTGGTCTGAGTGGGTTTATAACTGCTGAGGAATGACACGTTGTGTTTCTGCAGGTCTTCTTCAACAGCAAAGATACTGTCTGACAGAGAGGAGATCTGCTCCTGAATCCTCTTCATCTCTCTGCTCATAGTCTTCCCCTTCTGCTCCTCTTCCTCCCTCAGAGCTGCCAGTCTGGACTCTTCTTCCTCTTTCAGGAACTGGTGGAGCTTGTTGAACTCTGCTCTGATCTGCTTCTCTGTGGACAGCAGCTGCTTCTTGGAGTGTTGAATCATTTCATTGTATGTTTTCTCCACTTGTTTGTATTTGTTCATCTTGTCCTGTAGAGGCTTTAAGTCAGATTTCAGCTGGTCCTTCAGGTCACTGACTGCTTCTTCTACAGGAACCACCTTGTGACTCTGGTGGAGAGAAAACTCACAGACAGGACACACAGCTCTCTGTTCATCTTTACAGAACCAATAAGGGACTTCTGGATGTTTGCTACACACCACCTCCACCTTCTTTTCTCCCTTTTCTGTCTCAGATGATCCAGCTGTCTGTCTCCCAGCAAAGGAGTCAGCTAGTTCCTTCAGTGTGAAGTCCACTGCTGGATAATTCTTTGAAGATTTTCTTTTACAAATGGGACAGTTTTTGTTTTTAGCTTGTTCCCAGAATTTTTCCAGACAGCTTGAACAAAATTTGTGGCTGCAGCTCAGAGACACAGGATCTCTGAAAGTCTCTGAACACACATGGCAGCTCAGGAAACGTTCAAGAACAGCATCTTTCTCAGCCATGTTCTTTGTTGTCTAAATGATCTTTCAATAGTCAGACTCACCAAGTTACTGTCCCTTCATTTGATCACTTCAAATCCTTCAAATGAGTGTTTTCCAGCAGAGATCTCACAACCTGTAATGGCGTCTCAGCTCTGATCAACAATGTCAAAGTTTACTTTCGGTTTCAACTGTCACAGTAAATTATTAACATCAGGAAATGATGTGATGTAGCTTTGTCACCAGCAGATGGTGCCATCAGGACGTTTTTCAGAGGTACATTTTATTTCTTCATTCATTACAGTAAAATGTACTTATATAAACATATGTAGGCTAAATAAAATAAACTGCTCATGTCTTAACATTTTGATTTCTTTTGTTTCTATTTCTACATAATTACTCAGAAAAAATCCTATAAACATGAAACAAGGAGAGGTTGGTGCTTTCAGAGGAGTGAATATATCAAAAGACTGGCAGACACTAAACAAGTCGTAAACATTTTGATTTTATGTAACTGTAACAAGAAACATGTTTTAATAACAAAACAGTATGATTGTGTTTATTTCATCCACTTTCATTAACTACATGGTCCAAATTATTAATTAAAACCCCATTTGACTTTTATAATCTTGTACAAAACGCCTAAAAGTAAAATTTGCAACGTTTAGTTATTAACATTTCTTTCCCCAACTTGTTCTCTTTTAATCCCAGTTCGTCACCATCACTTAGTATGACCTCAGTAATAAACGTAAAATCCAATTATAACCTTTTTTTTTTAACAATATCAACAAAAAATGAAAATGTATAAACTTGAAAAAAGCAGAATTTATAGCAGAGCTGTTGTATTGGATTGAATTAGATTACACAGGTGTACCTAATGAAGTGGCCAGTGACTGTATGTTGTCTATCAATGTGTGGCATACTGTAAAATAGTGTGTCCAATTCAAATGTCTTTAACCCTCGCATACTGTTCATAATCTGACTCATAATTAAGTCTCTACACTGATTCACATTCATCAGTCATTAATAAATGTTTAATTAATCCTTAATGAAGTGTATTATTTTTATTTATCACTATTTTATGATACAAGAGATATTTTTCATAGCTTATAAAGACTCCAACAACATGTTTGAATGCCAATTTTTTTATTTTACTTCAAATTTGCACATCTGTATGAGACAAAAATGTGTATCAGCTGCACAAACATTAAAAAATATGTATTTTATTTCAGTTTTTGTATATTAAGGGTCGCATTAGGAAAAGTTGTCCTAGAAAAAAATGTGTATATGGTGTTTTTACAGCTCTTAAATGTAAAAATGGGACAAATTTGACCCCTGAACAGCATGTAAGGAAATGGAAAGCCAAGGCACCTTAAATTTAACTTAAACTTGTATATAGTCCATGGAGTTTAACAATCTGATGGCTAAAGATAAAGAAAAGATAAAAGATAAAAGAAAGGAAAATGTTTTTAACCTGGATTTAAAAAATCGGGATTAGGTAAGGGTTAAAAGAAAGTTATTATCATCGTTTTTCTAAAATGCTAAAAATGTCCCAGAAATGTATAAATAGTTCATCAGAGATCCTAACACAGAGAAGATGCACCACCGTTCACGTCAGAGCCGTTGGTTCGCGCCGCAATGAACCTTGGGAGCACAGTCGGGTTCGGTTACTAGTCGTGAGTTCGCCGCTAGCGACACATCTATCTCTGGTTGTACTATCTCTGGCAGTGTAAATGGATTGATACAGCTCGCAAACTCTCGCGAAATTAACAACAAGATTTGACCCCAAATTCTTGGTGATATCCGGGTCACAGGGGGGTTGTGGAGGACGGAGTGACTACTGGAGAGATTTTGGAGTAAAACAGACTAACCTGTGTTGATTTGGGTTTTTTTTAACCAGCTAAGCTCATATAGCCTACTAGCTGTGTTGGGTCACATGAACTGAGAGGAGGAAGAGGAGGAGGAGGAGGATGATGGCGGACACACCACCACCACCAGGAGAGCTCTCCCTACTGTCATCTTCAGAGGTGTCAGAAAGTTCAGAGAGGCAAAACTCGTCAGATGAAAACGGACATGTTGACAGTCCGGATGAGACTCTCTCCCCTACCTCTGTGATCTACTTCAAGGAGGCTTTAAACTCCTCTAACTTGAGATTTGGGACGGCTGGGTCACTGTCGCCCACTCCACTCCGACAGTATGACTTCCACATTGAAAGGATCGAGTCAAAACGCAAAAGTAAGTGTTAACTACCCCCAAATTATCAATATTTACCCCCCCTACCCTCAGTAGCTTTTAACTACCAGGAACAAAACAACTTCCTGCCATGTGACTGAGTTAAAGTGTCAGCTGTAAACATGAGGTAATAAATAACATCCAGTCCAGTTTCCTCATGCTCATATCTCTTTGCCAAAATCACAAAAAAGACAGTATAACATTAGCATTAGTCATTTAAAGCAATTAACACAAGATGTGAGGTTTAGCCTGTGTGTGTGTGTGTGTGTGTGTGTGTGTGTGTGTGTGTGTGTGTGTGTGTGTGTGTGTGTGTGTGTGTGTGTGTGTGTGTGTGTTTTGACAGACTTCATAAAACACATTTATCTCAATTGATGATTGTTTTTTAAAATACTCGATCAATTAAAATCTAAATGGCTAAGAAGCTACTATAATAAGACACAAGAGCTCAAAGTTAAAGCCTCGCCTCAGTATGAGCAACACAAATAAGTATTAAACTACAATACTACTCCATTAAGAACAGCTGTGAAAAATCACGAAAAAGGCAGTATAATATAGTCATTTTATTTATTTATTAATTTAAAAAAAAAAAAGAGTTGTGAAATTAGAAAAACAGTTTTCCAGGCCTGGAAATGATTTTGAATTATGGATGACCCGCTCTGATATCAAAGATAACAGATATAAGACAGGCTGCATGAACGTGGACCCCCACACACTTTTACCATGTCAAAAATCAGTAGATTCATTTAACATGAATATACTGATCATCAACTTCTATATTTAGCTTTTTAATATCTTCTGATTTGTGATCTGGGACCAAACACTTCCTCTGGATGTAATTATTAAAATGCACCCATCATTTAGTGAGATCAAAGTGTCGAAACACCTGTTAAAAGGCTCCAGAATACAGGAAATGACATCTACGCTGTTAAAAACCTTCCTTTGTTAAACTTGCTGCTAACTCAACTGGCTAACATCAGGTAATGAATAACATCCAGTCTAGTAGTACACTTGTCGGTAGCACTCAAGGTGGCAAAGGTTGGTTATAATTTTTAAAAGGATCCTTGTCTGTAGATAATATATTGGTGTGATAACCCTTCCTGAGTCACAGCTGTATTACAGTCAGCAGCTCATCAGCTGTTGAAGTTAACCTCCCCCTTAGGAAAAGATTCATTTTAGACGCTGGTGCATATCTTGGTTTAGGCTCATGTTCAGGATATTTATCAGTGTTGAATAATATTATGTTTGGTATCATTTTAAAGGGAACACTCTAAACTTTCATTCATTTTGTGAATCTTTATGACAAGTACAGTGGTCGCTGGAGCTCTTCAAACGTTTAATCACACACATTTTTCTAACCTAAATCATTTACTTTCTTTTAGTCTTTTCACATCAAGGAACATCAGAGACACAAAATACAAAAACTGGAATATACTCACAGGTCTCCAAGGATTCAGGAAATGTATAATATACCTTTATTATTTCATTTTGAAACATGAATGCAGGCGTTAAAGTTAAGTAATCCTCATACATTCCTCAGGCCAGACTGCATACCAGAACATGTTGAACACCATAGCTAAAGGCTAAGTATATAGCTGATACATGTCTGCTCCTTATCATTTACTTGCAATTAAGTTAAGTACTAGTAACCAACCTTTGCTACCTTGAGTGGTACCGACATCTGGTCTGGCCCATGGACTATATCTCTTTGCCAAAATCAGGAAAAATACAGTATAACATTAGCATTAATCATTTAAAGCAATTAACACAAGATGTGAGGTTTAGAAACGTATCCAGCTGTAGCCTTTCCCTGTGTTTATGACAGACTTCATAAAGCACATTTAGTCAAGGATTTAGCTCAATTCATGATTATTTGTTTAAATACTCGATCAATTAAAATCTAAATGGCTAAGATGTGATTATAATAAGAAACAAGAGCTCAAAGTTAAAGCCTCTTTTTAGTATTTAACTACAAAGATATTCAGTTAAGAACAGCTGTGAAAATATTTATATCCTTTCAGCGGTAGAAAGTTAAATAAATGCACTTAAGTACAGTTTAGAGGTACTTGTACTTTACTTGAGTTTAGGGCTGGATGATATGGGCAGAATCAAATATGATATTTTTCACCAAATACCTCAATAGTGATATTTTAACAATATTGTAGGGACGACTGTTGGTGCTTTTTGATTAATAATCACCAGTAATAATGTGGATATAATGACTAAATGGATAAAAGACAGATAATAGAACAGTCTGTGAAGCTCAGGAAATGACATCTTTACTGTAATGCAGCCTTTAAAAGCAGGAAAAGAAACTTATTCCATATCACCATATAACAATATTCAATATCTATAAAATATCACAATATCAATATAATATTATTTATTACCCGGCCCTACTTGAGTATTTCCATGTGATGCTACTTTATACTTCCACTTCACTTAATTTCAGAGGGAAATGTTGTACTTTCTACTCCACTACATTTATTTGATAGCTTTAGTTACTTTTCAGATGAAGATTTGACACAATGGATAATATAACAAGCTTTTAAAATACAACACATTGTTGAATATGAACTCAGTGGTTTCCAACCTTTTTGTGTTTTGACGTCTTATAAAAAACAGTGAGTAGTCGGGTCACATTTCAGATGTCTATGAGTTGTTAACAGCTCCACCGAATAGTGATTTTTCTCACATGGTTTAATTTCAATTAAGGCTGAATAATTAATAAAAATTTTACTGAAATCGCAATATTTGTTAAAGTTTACATGTCTGTCAAAATACCTTTTTTAATAAGTAATGTGGTGCTGCAGAGATCTCCTGGTCTACATATCGTATTCTTCAGACTTAATAAAACATCTTTGTTTGGTACAGATCCCCACAAAAAATCATACCATCATTTTAATATGTTTTTCAATGAGAATGAGAATGATAATGTAAATACTATCATTACCTCTCATATTGTAAATCATATCGAAATTGCATGTTTCAGCAAAAATAAAAATAAAATAGAGGAAATAGACTGAAAATAGATTTGTGTATCAGAACTTTGTTTTTTCTTCTTTGGTCCCCCCCCCCCCCCCCCCCCCCCCCCCCCCCCAAATCAAAAGTGACATCTTCACATATACAAAAATATTGAGTTTATTCAGTTTATAATCACTTATGACAAAGAAAAACATTAATTCTTCACTTTTGAGAAGTTAAAAACTGCTTTTTTTTGTCATTACGCTTTAAAAAATAACTAAAACAAATCATAGTTGCTGATTAATTTTCTGTCGATCGTCTCGTTGCAGCTCTACAATAAATTAGCTGATATTTATTTGTTTATTTTTAAGTAAAAACATAACACTAAAACCAGTTCATCAGTTAGTCTCTGCTATTAAATGTTACTCAAGTCATATATGTGTTATCACAGTAATACTCACAACTATACATTTATCTTTATTAAACGTTAGAATTTAACAGATCATTTGTGTTAATCAGTGACAGGTTAGTTATACTGAAGAAATAATTCATTTGTGCAGCGAGATCCAGCAAGGATCTTATAAAAAGTGACTGAGATCATGAGTCCAAATCTCTTCCTCTGTATATTTTAACCAACTACTTTTCTATCTATCTATCTATCTATCTATCTATCTATCTATCTATCTATCTATCTATCTATCTATCTATCTATCTATCTATCTATCTATCTATCTATCTTGTGTGTAAAACCTGTGGTAATACGCTGGAATGAAGTTAACTAAAAAGGTCTAACACAGACTTTGGTGATAATTTATACATTTAGCTTAAACTTGGGTCAATTTTTACCCGAGAGGACAAAAGTTTCACGGTTGACGGGAAAACAACAGGAAAGGTTAAATATAAAAAATTGTGACTTGACTTCTGTATCTTCAGTGGTTGCTATTGGCAATGTGAACAGCCCTAAATATTACTCCTGTAATTTATTAATAACTTGATAAAGCTTAATTATTAATGTTTCTGTGCTGTGAAATCATGACAGGCTTTATTTTTAATGAACTGAATCCAACTTTGTAACTGAGTAAAATGAACACTGGGTACCTCTGCCGGTTGTTATGGTTACCCACACAACATCCTAAACATCTCCTAATTGAATTTACAGTTTTGTGGGTTTTTTATTTTCTTAATAGACTTTTTTTTCTTTATGAGATGCTCCACTTTTTTCAGATTTTCCTGAATAGAAATCAAAAGAAAACAATAATTAGTAACACTCAGGACCTTTTGGCCTTATTAACGCTGCTTTGCTGCTGCGGCCAGCTCCGTAATTACATCATCAAACACACCAGACCTCCTCTGTTTGAGGTCAGGGGGGGACGCTGTTGATGCTTGAGAGACGGATGAGTCCTCTGCTGCATCATTAGCATTAGATGGAGACTCTAGGGACCCCCCCCCCGCACACACACACACACACACACACTACCTCCTCCTCATCCCTCTCCCCTCTGCCCGCTCCCCCCTTCCTTTTTTTTTTTTTTTTACGCATGCACCATCTGCTCACGTGACGATGTGTTGCTGTATCCAACACTACCGTCAGCCATCTTGGTCGACACCCACCCAGTGCATTCACTGCGGTGCACACAGGCAGCAGCCCAATCACAGCAAACCGGTGCTAAAAGCAGCAGACCGGAGGAGGAGAAGAAGAAGAAGGGTAGTGATTTTTTTTTCTGTGTGTGAGTGTGAGCGTCCAGCACGGTGCTGTCTTGCATTTTAAACCTCAGCCCCCCACCCTCTTCACAAGTCTGCACAAAAGGGATAACAAGAGGCTGAAGAAAGAAGAAGAAGAAGAATAAAGAAGAGGAGGAGGTGGTGGAAGTGGAGGAGGAGAAGAGAAGAGGGCTTTCACAAGACTGGCAGCACATTTTACTCAGTTGTAGCAAAGAGGAGGAGAGGACGCAGAAAAGAGGAGGAGAAACAGCACCTGCTAAAAAGCTGCTGTGGGCCTTTCTCTTTCTCATCTTGGCCTTTTTTTTTCCTCCTTTCTTTTTTTTGTGGATGCTCTTTTCATCCTCCGATTTCCTTTTTCAACCTGTTATTTTTGGATCGTCGCCGGCGTCTGGAACAAAAAAAGCTACTACGCCTATTTTTCTTCCTCTCTCTCTCTCCTTCTCCCTCTCTCTCTCTCTCTCTCTCTCTCTTCCCCCCTCTCGGTTGGTGTTGGTTTTGCCTCCACGCATCAGCTGAGTCATCATGTCTGATCTGACGCCTCAGAGCGAAACCCCGACTCCCACCACCGACAAGATCACCCAGGCCGCCCGGGAGACCATTTATCTCTGCAACTTTCGCGTGTCTGTCGATGGCGAGTGGCTCTGCCTCCGTGAGCTCAATGACATCTCCCTCACGCCGGACCCAGAGCCGGCCCATGAAGGTAAAAAAAAAAAAAAAAAAAAGTGACGGATGATTTAGCTCAGCATCCGAGGCAACAGTGGTGATCTCTTGTCAGGGCGTGGTGGTGACACACGTTTACCCCCTCATCACCCCAGACGCTACATGTTTCACCTCATGAACTGTGGTAATGCTGTGTCATGATGCATTTTTTAAAAAAGGGGGGGGGGGGGCGGTTTGGTGACCCCGAGAGTTACACAGCAGGATGACGCTGCATGTAAATAAGGCAGGGCTGCGATACAAAACAACAAGGAAGTAGAGGCAGGGACTAAATGATTGAATTCATTAGATGTCGTGATGCAACACATTGTCCAATTGGTGTCATTTTTCTTAAAAAATCTGATGTGGAATAAATGTAATCCACTTTTAGTGACGCAATACTATGGTTTGCAACAGATTTAACATCATTTGTCAAAACTTATGTGGAAAAAATGGTTGTTTTTAAGATATGTCCTGCTCAGTATTGACAAAATACTTCAACACACACTATACACTATCAACTAGTTTGGCATGATCTTACATTATAACTTTATTAAATAAAGGTAATGGAATACTATTGTTCTAAATATTACATTTAATCTGGGGAATCATGTCAATCAGGAACTTTTTACATTTTTTTAAATACAGTAATTATTAGTATAAATCCACTTAAATACACTGTAGGTGGATAAAATATTTAATATTTATCATTCTTTAGTGGTTACACCATTTGACATTTTCAGGAGCATTCAGTCTTACTTTTGGTGAAAAATGGTGCAAATGTCATTTCAAATGATATAAAACCAACAAAAATACGAAATGTACATTTTAACAAACCTGATGCTACTTTTAGGACAATTTTTTAAAGATATGTTTGAATTGCTCATCTTGCCAACACTTATTTGTCACTGACCCGTTATCAGTAAATTATGCTGACAATACAATTTATTTGCCATCTCTTTTCTTTAATCTTACCAAACATAACGTCATACTGCAGATTTAGTTGTTTTTGCATGTTGTGGATTTTAAGGGTGAAGGCTCTCCTCTTCCTCTTCTCTTTGCCACGCCTTCTCCTCTCACATCCTGCTCAGAGGAGGAAGCAGATTGGCAGATCTACAGTTTTCCCCCGAGCCAGATTCATGTTGAGAGTTGTTTGTTTTTTACAACCACTTGGCAGAATCACAACAGTGCAGCTCTTTCAGCCTAGAAGTGCTGAAGCAGGTTAATGGTCGACTGTAATGACATTAAAAAAGGAGCCACTGATAGACAGAAACATCAGTTTGTTAAGAGGCTGTAATTAAAGGGCTTTCATGTTAAGCTGACTTGTGTTTATTGTTAGAGACGCTGAATTTTAGGTATTTCAGTGTTTTTTGGTTTTTTTTTTGGCCTACTATATTTTTCATTTAATCACAGTATCAGCAGCATATGTCTGTTTCCAGCTGTGAACTTTTACATGTTATACTTACTGTAAGGCTTTTATTTTATGCATCAATAATTTAACTCAAATGCAAAAAAAAAAAGATGCATTTACATTTTTGCTTCTTGCACTAAAGATGTCAAATGACAACACCGTTTAAAAATATCTTAAAGGAGAAGATTCATTTCTTTCAGTCATCACAGAGATCTTCCTATATATATTTTATTTTGTCATTTGAGATCTACAATCACAGAAATCATGTTAAATACTGTCCAGGCTAGCTGTTGGTATTAAATATGTGAAATAATGCCTCTCACAGTGACTTTTTATGTCCTTTTATTGGCTATTAAATCATGTCTGATGGTTGGTGTTTATGTTAATTTGCATTAGCATTAGAGCCATTGTTATTTCTGCACATTACTTGATGCAGACAGACCTGTAGTTTCTTATTATGTGATTTGGTTTGAATCAGAGGTGTCATCTTATTGCATATCGCCTTTAAATATAAGAGAAAATACTCCTCTATAATAAGCTGTACACATATATCTAAGTAATTGTTTGAGTGTGGAAATTATGTGGGGTTTTTTGTGTTTTTTAAGGGCTTCATGCATGAATGTTTTCTTATTCTACTCATATATTTCTTATTGCACTAAGAAAATCCTACATTGGATTCAACAAACTCTCTTAACTGCATGAAATTACAATGTTAGGCTTCATGTTCTGGTTTGTTTGTGGGCGAGTTTCATTCACGAGTTACCAAAGAGAAAAAAAAACACAGCGTAACTTTAAGTTCTTCTTTCAGAAATCAGAAAACAAACACATAACCAATGTAGGAGTGAAAGTAGGAGACCTGAAACTATCAGAAAACATGAATCCAGCTGCTGACGTGTCTTCAGAGCAGCTCTGTGACAGAAATAAAGAAGTTAACATCTCTCTAATGCACAGCGCTCCGTGGTGAGAAGGGGTCATATGACAGTCACAGAGATATGAGAGGAGAATATATAAAATATCTTACAGTAGGTGATGTTACGCTGTCAGCTGCTACTCAACATGATGTTGGACAGGAAGCTGCAGACAGACACTGAGGCAGAAGAAGAAGTTGCTGCATCAAAATAAACCATCAAATCTAAAAACTGACAGCCATGATGATTTAAATTCAAGATTCATTTTATTGTCATTTCACAGAGTATTTGCACCCACAGAATGAAATTAAATACTGTTTCTCACCAGCTCCTGTCAGTACATTCAAACTTAAATAGATAGATAAATAGATACTAAAAATTAAAAATGATACCTAAAATAAATCACCAAACAAATATTTTTAGCAGTCGTGCAAACAAAACTAAAACACAACAGTTTAGCAGCAGTTCAGAGTTGAGACAAAGGTGAATTAATGTGCTGTAGTCAGTCTTTACTCATATATCACATCTTTGTTTAATTTCTGCATCATATTTAAAACCCAATTAATCCAGATTAGAGTCAAACAGTTTCTCCCTTGTAAAGAAAAGCACAGATGATAGATTCATGATATACGACAGTTCTGGATCACTTTTTAATTTTATTCTTACCTAAATAGAAAAATGTAAGTATGTGATAATTGAAAAATGTTCCTAAATCACTCGTATGTGCATTTTAAGACTGAATCTGTTCGTATGATTTCTTCTTACATGAAGTCCAACAATCAAAGTGCAGATTTACACTATTTTATAAAAATAACATACCAAATGTGTCATTCCCTATTTGTTGATATCTGTTTTTGATGTCACAATTATGTAATCTAAACCTAAAGTCCATGCTAATGTAAACTAGAGATGCATTAATAATGTAAACTAATGCTATAGGACAGATTAACCCCAAACCACTCCTCTACTAAAAGCCTCTGTGTCTGTTATCCTCTAACATATAAATAATGGATTAGGCATTGACATATACAGTACATGCATCATACCACCAATAAAGGGATAACATTATTAGGTGTGGCATATTGAACCATTTTCTCTTTATTGTAGATTTATATTAAAAATGAATGAAAGGTTTTGCTGTTTTAGCTCCTAAAGCTTCCACATTTACACATAAAACTGTTGTAATAACAGAAAATATGTTGTTGGTGATTTTATCCTCCTGACTAGACGTCATCTTGTCTCATGTTATCAAAACTACATTGATTTCACTTCCTGGAAAACAGCAGATATTTTAGTATCAAAGCAAAAACAGAAGTGACTAAAACAGATCTTGTTCCCTGATAGCTCCTGAGTCATTCCTGCCTGTTTCATTACTTTGAGAGTGCTATAATGACTTTTTTTTTTCTCCTGTCTTTCTTTTTTTCTAGACCCTAAGGATCCCATCACAATTGAAAGACTTAACCTGATGAACATGGCCAAACTGAGCATCAAGGGCCTGATCGAGTCCGCTCTCAACCTGGGACGCACGCTGGACTCTGACTATGCACCTCTGCAGCAGTTCTTTGTGGTGATGGAGCACTGTCTGAAACATGGCTTGAAAAGTATGAATAATACACTTAAATACATTCACAGCATGCTTTAAAAACTACTTCATTAGGACAAGCACAAGTTGGAAAGGTTTAAAAGTGGAAATTTGAGATCCATTCACATTGTATGTAGTTGTGAGGAAGATTTACAGTCATATTACTTCCATCATTTATCATATTCAAGCCAACAAACATACATGCAAAAGCGTTTAACCCTTACATACTGTTCATTTTTACATTTAAGAGCCGTAAAAACACCATATATACATTTCTTATAGCCAGACTTTTCGTGATGGGACCCACAGTATACAAAAAAAGAAATAAAATGCATCTTTTAAAAATATTTGAGCAGCTGATACACATTTTTCACGCATTCAAACAAGTTGTATTCATCATATTCTATAAAATGTTCCTCTACAGCATAAGATAGTCATTGTGAATGAGTTTTTTTCATAAGCATCATTCGAACATTTATTAATGACTGATGGAGAATTTGGTGTGGAGACTTATGAGTCAGAATATGAACAGTATGTAAAGGGTTAAAGTGTATTTATTTGAATCATTTCTGTCCACTATATTTACAGTCCTTACTAGTTGGTTTCTGTTTCTCAGTATTACCTCCCACGTGATGACTAAGTGACCCAAATTCCTTAAAAACAAAATGACAAAACGCCTTTTTCTCAATCAATCAATCAGCCAAGAAGACTTTCCTGGGGCAGAACAAGTCGTTCTGGGGGGCGTTGGAGCTGGTTGAGAAGCTGACACCTGAGGCAGGAGAGATCACTGCCAGTGTAAAAGACCTGCCGGGCCTCAGGTTGGTCTGCTTTATATCTGTTCCCTAAATAGATAAAAAAAAAAGATTTCTCACAGTCAGAACTTTAGATTTTATTTATTAAAAGATTTATGCACAAAATGAGGTCATGCTTTGTGAGGTTGTTAAGGTTCAGTGGAGATTTTAAAGAGTTGTTTTTCATAGTTTTGTGTCTCTAAGTGTATTGATGTCTAGCTATCCTTTTTCAGAACTCCTTTAGGAAGAGGGCGTGCGTGGTTACGTCTGGCTTTGATGCAGAAGAAGCTCTCCGACTACATGAAGACCATCATCAACAGAAAGGACCTGCTCAGGTGTGTTCATGCTGCTTTTTCTGTAGAAATAAATCTTAAACAGGGTCCCCGCAGACCCTTAAAAAGCCTTAAAACATCTTAAATTTATTGATATTCAAGGTCTAAAAAAAGAGGTTTTAAAAAAGGTCTTAAAAGTCATTCAATTGTACTTAAAAATGTGTAGCTGGCCTATTAAAATAAACTTAAATATGATCTTAATACTGTTCTAGCACATGATTTACATTCAGAAATGTCTCCTCTCTGCAGTGAATTCTACGAGCCGAACGCGTTGATGATGGAGGAGGAGGGAGCCGTCATCGCCGGGCTTCTCGTCGGACTAAATGTCATCGATGCCAATCTGTGTATGAAGGGAGAGGACCTGGACTCACAGGTTATTCTGCTTTCACTTCCACTACCAGTAATCAGAAACACGAGAAGGAACTGAATCAAATGCATTTCATTTTTTTCACTCGAGTTTACAGGAAGGAAAAGGAGAAACTGTCGTACTTCTGAGTACTGACTCAGCGTAGTGATGCTGTTTCTGTGACGGGTGTGTCAGCTGAAGCGCTTTAAATAAATACACCAGCAGCAGAGAGAGAGACACAGTCTTTATTTATGTTGTTTTGAACCTTATAGTCTTATAGCCTTTTTCATTTGTTTTAATTTATTTATTTCCTCTTAAGCATTGAATTTACAGTTTGAGGACTGTTATTTATCTCTGTAAGGGTAATTATATGCAGCAGCTCTTTATCCAGATCAACAGATACACACACAGGTGATAAGAAAGAAGAAATGAAATACTATAAGCTTAAATAAAACAACTATATGTGGGATTTTTAATAGATAATCAATGAATAACTGTAATTATGAAGTAAAAATACTAAAATGATTAAATCTAAAAAGAAGGATGAGAGTCTCTCTGCTAGAAAGATGAAACAATACATATAATTAATGCACTTATATTCAGAAATAGGACACTTTTAAAACTGTATGCAGCTACATGACAGAAAATAAAGAGTAAAAATTGACCGCTGTCATAATGCTGAAAGTTTGACGACACTAGTAAATCCTCCTTCTTCCTATTACTTCTCTCAGAGTTAAAAGTTTTTTATTGGATGTCTGTTATCCAGATCAAAAGATACACACACAGATTATAGGAAAGACAAAACATTGTTAATCACAAAGCTAAAAACAATGAAAGGCTATAAGCTTTTCATAGAAATATCAGTTAATAACTATAAATACTAAAATTATTCAGTCTTAAAAGAAGGATGAGAGTCTCTCTGCTAGAAAGATGTGTTAATTAATACTCACAGTTGCAGTGATGAGCTGAGAAAACTACTAAACTACTAAATGAAACCATACATGCTAAATAATTAATGCACTAATATTGAGAAACAGGATAAATCGACCGCTGGCATGATGTTGAAAGTTTGACGGCACTAGTAAATCCTCTTTATTCATATTCATTCTCAGAGTTAAGAGTCATTTATTGGATGTGTTTTATCTTTAAGAAAAGTATGTTTACATGCTGCAAATCTAGAGTGTAACACAAAGAGCAGGCTGATATTAAAAATCTCTACTTTCCAGTTCTAAAACAATCAAACAGAAGTTGTTTAATCCTCATTGTTTCTCATTTATTAATAATAGTTATATAAACAATCAGTAACTTTACATTAAGTGATTTATCATTGATGCCAGTTTGTCAGCAGCTTTCTAGACATTTAAGAACAAGTGAAACATCTCCAGAACAATCAGAAGCTACACTGACTGCTGAAATATTTAAATAACCTGAATGCATTTAAACACAGATCAACATTTATTTATTTTTAAGTCCACATGATGAGGCATTAAACATGCAGCTGTATGCTTAAAACAAGGATGAGACAGCAGATAATTGTGCTCTCGTAGGGTTTTTTTTAGGTTGTTATTGATTTTCTGTTTCTTATTAAATTACGTCTGCAGGTCGGTGTGATCGATTTCTCAATGTACCTCAAAGACGGCGGACACAGCAGTAAGAGTGCAGAGGGGTGAGTGCTGCTGCTTCTTTTTTAACCACAGTGAATTTGATTTATTTTACTCTCATATTATTGGTGATTACAGGATAGATTCGCTACTTGAAGTGCCCCAAATAAACACTGATACCTGTTTTTCTCGCTGTAATCATTCCTCTTGTTCATAGTGTCCATTAAGAGATCAGTGCAAGAGATGTGGGACAAAATCCATTTTATTCATTTATTTATTTTAATATTAAACCATAAAAAAGAGAGCAAATAAACAGTGGTTACATACAAGAAAGACTGCTGCTGGTCACTAAGGAAAAACTAACGCAAAACAAAAGTCTATTATAAAGTTGATCTGAAGCTAATATGAAGCATCAGTCGTCCAAATGATTCAAATCAAGTCTTCTTTGTTTCAACGTTGCAGTCTTTTTAGTGCCATAGTCCCTCTTTTTGTTACTATACTTCCACCACAGCTCAACAGGGAAACACAGAGAGGGAATTTGATGCTAAAAAGACTGTAAATGTGTCAGATATCCACTTGATACGACTCAAACTCAGACTGCTGAGGCCTCGTATTATCGGTAGATAAATATTTAAATAGATTTATGTTCAAAATGAGAACTGTGGATTTTAATAGGTCATTTAATAGTTTGGGTATAACCACGAGAAATAATTACAGAGAGCAATTTAAATGCTCAGTGCAGTTGAGATTTCATTTATAAATCTGTCTGAATTGATGCAACAACACTATTTTCTGCATCCTTTTAATTAAAATATGGATCTACTTTCATTGCACATCTAACATCCATGTTTTGTTGCTGCCTCTAACTTCTGAAAAAGTAGCCTGGCTCAATAAGATGCTAAAGGTCTTCAAATATAAAGCATTTGGGTATTTATTAGCATTCAGAGTCTGATGTTTCAACATTTATCTTATGAAGGTGATATCAGATATTCTTTTTTGTGCTGCAGATGGAATTATAATCCATCCATTCATCCATTCACTGACTTTTTTTAAATTGCAACGATGTCTTTTCCCCCCCTGTCTAATGTGTGTTTCATCCGTCTTTCTCTTCTTTTTTTTGGTCTCTCCTCTTCAGTGACGGTCAGATCACAGCCATTCTCGATCAGAAGAATTACGTGGAGGAGCTGAACAGACATTTAAGGTTCGTCATGGCGACCGCTTCTCCGCTTTGCTCTCCGGCTCGTTGAACATTATGACGACTAATATGAGCGTTATGTCTGTTTTTTAATAGTGCGTCGGTAAATAACCTCCAGGCCAAGGTGGACGCTCTGGAAAAGTCAAACACAAAGTTAACAGAAGAGGTGAGTTCAGCTTAGTTTGATCAGGACTACTCGTCTCTTTGAAGCAATTTCTCGTTAACAGTGTTTGTTTGACTTACGTCTCCACAGCTCGCGGTGGCAAATAACCGGATCATCACTTTACAAGAAGACGTGGAGAGAGTAAAGGAGGAGAGCTCGTATCAGCTGGACTCCAGTAGGAAGGTGAACACATCCTCAACTAAATCAATTTAACGTTTTTATCACATGATGAGTATCCTTTCTGCACACTGAGATTGTCTCGTTTTCACCCAAACAGTGAATTCAGAAACACTTTAGTGATAAGACACATAATATATGAGAATGTTTTGAAGTCTTTGCTATTGCAGGGAGGGCTAAAGATGTTATTAAAACTACTAAATTATGGGAGATGGTCCAGATCCAGTTTTTTTATGGATGTGATAAGTTGTTTTTTTTTTAGTTGTTTAGGGTAAAACAAACTTTGTATGAGTCCAAAGTAAAAATAAATATTTGTAAGAACATTGAGCTATTGAATTTAGTAGCTTTAGTAGTAACATTTTGTTAGAATGACTTTAAAGTAGTTTTTCATTTCAGTCAGCAACATTTCACATCAGGGTCTTTAAGCACATAACTAGATTTGCTTTTGGGTCACAGTGATCAGAACGCTGGCTGCTTCCTCTTCGGTCAGGCTATAATTCAATATGAATGTTAATTGACTTTCAGTGGAGTCATATCAGGAACATAAAACCATTCTTTGTTCTCATTTTGCAAAATTTGTTGTTAAAATGTATTATTTCAAGCTACTTTTACTCAAACACTCAGAAAAGAAGCTATTGAAGTTTTTGTTTTACATATGTGAATTGCCTTTAATATAATCTATAACAAGGGAATTCAGTTCATCACATTAAATATATAAATATTTAGGATATTTTCCACATTTGTAATATCATGATAGATATTGAGAGCGAGCAAATATTCAAATCCTGATATTTCAGCCCATATTGACGAGCCTTGATTGACTGATTATGACTTTAATACATCACTTCATCTTCTTCCTGTTCTCAAACACAACACAGGATTTGGTTTAAAGTTCAATCTTTGTACATATACACGTTAACAATAAACATAATAATCTTGTTGTTCACACTTGTAAAGCATTTAATTCTTTTCTTCAGGCATTAAGAAGCGACTCAGCACCAGACGGTCAAGCTCTGGGTGAAACACGCAAGCAGCTCAAAGAGGAAACTCTGCTTCGATTGGTGAGTTTCAGACTCCCCAAAATACAAATGTCACTCTGTTTAGAGTAGCAGAAGTAGTTATTATTAGTTTATTGGCATCTTGTACAGTGTTAAATATAAAGGTTACCATTTGATGTACTGAGATAGTTTATAGCTTATTTTTATCTGCGGATACTTCGGTAGGTCAATATTGAAACATATAACAACACATAAAGGATATAAAACACACAAAATACAAAGCTACACACATTAGCACATCACATACAACATAGAGTCAGTGGTTACAGAGTTTATAAGCTTTTAGCTGACTCAATTTAGTCAATAAATTTGGTTTGAAATGTGCTGATGTAGTTATAGATGCTGACTATATAATAATAAAATATTGTGACAGATGTGTTAAATTGGTTGTTTGTGTTTAGATTATTATATCTAATGTCTGTAGTCTTGTGGCTGTGAGATTATCTGAGCTGGAGCTGATCTCTGTGCAGGATGTGGAGAAGGAGCTGGAGGTGCAGATCGGGATGAAGCAGGAGATGGAGCTGTCCATGAAGATGCTGGAGAAAGATATCTGTGAGAAGCAGGACGCTCTGGTGGAGCTCCGACAGCAGCTGGAGGACCTTCGTACCATCAACCAACAGCTTGGCCACAAGTCACAGGTGAAGGCTGCGGTTCTGAACCTTTAAATACGACCACATGAGTGAATGAAACATGCAGGATGTCCACCAGCACCAAGTGTTTGTGTGGGAATTGTGTTGTAAAGCTAAGATGTAGTTACTGTGTTTGTTTGTTTTGCTCTTCTGAGGCACTTTCACCCTCACAAACCACCATCATGTAAAATGTGTCACTTTCTATATGCCAGTGGATTTTTACAGGACAAAAAGTCTACAAAATATATTAAGATTTTCAAAATGGAAAGTGAAAAACTGAGAGTGAAGACACTGAGAAGAACAGACATGGTGAATATGGCAGCGATCAGTTATTTAAAATGACTATCAATCCTTCTGCTAAAAAAGGAAATATTTTCTCTGAATAAGGCAGAGGCTCCACTTGTAACTGTACTTTCACAAAATATTTACACAACCAGTAATGTGGATATAGGGAAGATATTAGAACAGTCTGTTCAGCTCAGAAAATTACATTTTTACTGCAATACAGCCTTTAAAAGCTGGAAAAGGACATACAATATATGATACGATATTCAAAATCAAAGATGATATCTATAAAATATCACGATATCGGTATAATATCGATTTATTGCCCAGCCCTAATCATGTTATACATACAATCTAAATCAAAAACATTTAAGAAATACCCCAGGTTCAGGTTATCTTTGTCACAAATGTTTGATAACCAGAAGTCTCGTTTCCATGAAAGAAGTTCCAGGTTAAAGTTTAGGAGGCGGGAACTTTACGGGAACGTCCTCTCACTCAGTCCTCTCAGCCGTTGTGTCTTTATTACAGAGTAGGACCTTGATAGGACCCACTGAACTCTGGAGGTTTCGGTAGTTGCGTAATCACTTATTTTGGAGCCTTCTGTCAACGTCACATCCCCACCCAGGAGTTTATCGTACAAACCACGAGGCACGGACTCGTTTTGCCCCCTGTAAAAGTTTAAGGAGATCGTCCTTCAGGGGCGGTTCCGGGCGCCAACGGTCATGGCCCCCGTAAAATTAGCCTGAAGACCCTGCAGTGGAAACGGCCCTAAAATGTGTTTATTCATATATAGTGTATATGTAAGATTATTGGTCGATATATATCAATGTCAGAATTTTTCCACCTCCTGATATCTGTATCGGCACCGACCCCAAAAATCCACTTTGCCTGAAACATAATTATTATTATAGCATCAAGTTGACTAACATGGTCCTTCGTCCTCAGAGCGCAGAGTCCAGCTCCAAACAGAAGAGTGAAGCCATCGCTCGCTTGGAGGAGAAGATAAACCAGATGTCAGGAACTGTGAAACACCTGGAGAGCAGGTGAGCGATCACACACATGTCACACAGTGTCACGATTGGTGTGTTTAAAAAAAAAAAAGAAAAGTCTTACAGTTAAATCTCTTGTTGTCCTGTTTTGTCACATTTTTCTCCTTCACTTTTCACTTTTTTATCATTTAATTTTTTGTTGTTTCCATCATCCGTTCGTTATTATTTAAAATCGCTCGATCAGTGAGAAACATCTGGTGAAGCAGGCCAAAAACCTGAACTCCACTGCAGGGAAGCTGCTCCAGCTGCAGCAGTAGCGGAGCCTCCCTCGCTCCTTCCCGCTTTCATACATCTGAATACAAACATACAACCCTGCCTAATATAGAAATAACCAAAGTAGGATGTCTATCTTTTCTGTACGATGCTCCTCTGTTGTTGAAAAAAAAAAAAAAAAAAAAAACATCTTCCCAACATCTCCTGCAGTGGCTCTCCAGCATCAGCTTTGAGTAGTGTGCACTGAATCGAATCCTTTTAGCAGCCCTTAATCCTTGTGTTCTCTAACAGATCTGTTCGCCACATCAGGGTTATACGTTTCTTTTTAGAAGGCATTTCTTAAAATGACTCCCATTAATGCTTATTTTTTGGCAAAGATAAGACGAGTTGTGTCGTGTTGGAAAGTCTGCTCCGGATACTTTTTAAGATTCGATGGACTGATGATGATGATGATGATTAATGTACGAGCAAAAACACAGCGTTGGATATTCGGGAAGGTAGTGTGGTGTTACTTTAATGTAATCCCAAATATATCAAAACACTACCCGAGAGAATCTAATCTGATGTTTAGGGACCGATATCCAAGGGTTTGGTTGTTATTTGGTGATCTGCATTAAAGGGTAGAAGACAGGACAAGGATCACGAAAAGCAAAGACGAAAAAAGGGCAAAATTAATTTATTAATTTTGAATTGTATGTGAACATAACATTGGTGTAAACTGTAGTAATCATTAGGCTAATAAAACGATAAACAAAAGAAAAAAGGCCTGCTTCATAATTCTTTGGCTAAATCCTCCCTGTTGGTCATTGAGTTTGTCGTTTTTTTTCATTACATTTTAAGTTCACATCTCTTTATTTAACCATGTTTGTTTTCATTTTAAGTTTTTTTTTATTTTTTTGTGTGCCATAATTTTATGTGACACCCCCCCTTACCCCCCTTCCCCCCTTCCTCCTTACCTCAAACCAGATCCAAACAGGCTGAGAAAGAAAAGGATCTGGCTTTAGAGGCCAACCGGCTCTTCAAACAGGAGTTTGGAGATAAAATCGAGAGTCTGCAGGTGGAAGTGGAGCAGCTCAGGAAACACAGGTAAAAGAAAATCCTGGAGGAGGAGGAGAGGAAAAGTGGATATGAAATGTGATGCAGCTTTTCTTTAAAGGATACTCTTAAATTTTTAATATCAACAAATCCCATAAAAAAACCAAAACCAACAATAATTTAATCCATCAAGTTTATCATCATAAATGTTCTGACTTTTTTCACCTTTAGGTTAAAATGGAACCTTTTATCTTTTAAAATGTTGTATTTTACTTGATTTTATATATTATATTTATTCTATTTTTGAGCTACTTTCACTGTGTACTTCTTGATCTGCATTTCTTGTATGAAAGGTGCTATACAAATAAAGTTATTATTTATTAGAAGAGCTAAAATCATTTACTTATAAATAAATAATAATGTACTTCAGGGAAAACCAAACGTCAGTGTTTTTGAATATTTCTTTGTTGCTTCAGGTCTAATCTGGAGGTGGAGCTGAGGAAGGAGCGAGAACGAAGAAGTGAGCATCACGTGGACGTCAAACAGTCCAGTACTCCTCGGAGGGAAAGAAAACACCCAGAGAACATACCAAAAGTAAAGCTCAATTAAAGAGGCTGTAATCAATATGTATATAATAATGTATGAAATATCAGTGTTTAATGTCAACTCTGCAGCTCCAGTCTGCTTTATAGAGTTTCATAGTGAGTATTAGCTCATTTTTTAGATGTCCAGCTGCAACTTTACTGTTTTGGTTCACTCTCAGCGCTCTCATGGTGTTGTTTTGGGACACAGGATTCAGCTTATTTGAGAGAAAAAGCTCAAAAAAGCCACTGTACACTACCTGCTCAGCACCAAACAGCAAACAGACACAGTTAGCTGTAGACTAGCTGGTGAACATAGAGGAGCATTGAGCAGCTAAAGAGGCAGATATTACCCTCAGGAGTTAAAGGTAGAGAGCAAAAACAGAGCTAAAAGAAAGTGAATATTGGACTTACATTCACCAGATGGACAGAAACACGACTCTAAATCAATGATAATGTTGCTCCATAACTGCTGGATGTGGAAATATTTGCTAACTTATCAACTATGTGAGTGTTGTGTTCACTAAATCAGTCAATGCAGGTTTAAAGATAAGTTTTACAGTTGTATAGTTTGATTAAGACGTGTGTGTTTTACCTGCAGCCTCCAGCCACCTTTCCTCCAGACTCCCCGTCAGCCAAAAGGGAGATTGATCAGTTACACACAGGAGCAGAGGACAAAACCAGTCTGAGCTCCAGCTTGTAAGCAGTTTAAATCAATGCATAAATTAAATCAATTTTTTTAAATAAGGTAAAATATTAAGTGAAAAAATATTTATATTTATATATGTTTTATGTTTCTTCTTTTTTTCCTTTAAGGTCCTTGTCACATCATGAAGATGAGCAGGTGAGGACTAAAAGGCTCTAAATGAAATCTTCACTTTTTTTTTTTTTAATTACAAGTGAAATCCTGTGAATAAACGTTTCAATCTAAGTGTTAAACTTGCTTCATTAAACCCACATTTAATACACTGACTTCTGGGGACACAAATACATTAAAAAAAAAGTTTTGCTAGTATCATTTCCTTTGACATGATCAATTAAAAAGCCCAGATTGTTGTCTGAGGATGCAGTCATGAACAGGAACAGCAAATATCCAAAGATTTACAGCATTAAAGGAGCAGTGTGTAGAATTTAGTGACATCCAGCGAAGCAGACTCGGCAGAAATTGAATAAAAATATATAATATAAATGTTTTAATTAGTGTTAAATAATCTTGTTACCTTAGAGTGAGCCTTTTATATCTATAGTTAATTGTTTGCCATCTGTAACTTCACCACTAGATGGCACTAAATCCTACGCACTGGTCCTTTAATGCCATTTTTTTTTTTTTCTCCAGGATGAGTCGTTCGTGGAGATCAGTCATCCGACCATCTGTACAATGTGTGAACAGGACGACTCCATCCTGAAGACAAAGGTATTGACGATTGATCAGAACTGTGCTGAATCATCTTAAATTACAAGTTGTATCACCATAATAATGTGTAGTGGTTTATTATCAGTCTTTTTAGTATTTATGCAACTGTTTTAACCTTCGTGTCGTCCTCCCAGGTCAAATTGACCCCGTCTGTTTTGACTGTTCCTTCTTTCCTTCCTTCCTTCCTTCCTTCCTCCCTTCCGTCCTTCCTCCCTTCCTTCCTTCCTTCCTCCTTCCCGTCCTTCCTTCCTTTCCTTCCTTCCATCCTTCTTTCCTCCTTTCCTTCTTTCGTCTTCCCTTCCATCCTTCCTTCCTTCCTCCTATCCTTCCTTCTTCCTCCCTTCCATCCTTCCTTCCTCCTTTCCTTCCTTCCTTCCATCTTTCCTTCCTTCCTTCTTTCCTTCCTTCCTTCCTTTCTTCCTTCCTTCCATCTTTCCTTCCTTCCTCCTATCCTTCCTTCTTCCTCCCTTCCATCCTTCCTTCCTCCTTTCCTTCCTTCCTTCCATCCTTCCATCTTTCCTTCCTTTTTTCTTTCCTTCCTTCCTTCCTTTCTTCCTTCCTTCCTTCTTTCCTTCCTTCCTTGACTCGAGGACAACAGGAGGGTTAAATAAACTTGACACCTTACAGACTCAGACTCTGCCTAGAAGTCATGTGTAGTCTGGTTTTGGGACACAGCTGAATATTTTATGACCAGAAAACTAACAATATTTCTACCAGCCTCAGCTTCACTTTGTGTTAAGTGCTAATTAGCATGCTAACAGGCACTAAACTGATTTAGTGAGCATGGCAAACATTACATTAAGTTGCTAACGTGGCTGCAGACTCACAGTAAATTGATTTTAGGAGCCTGACTTGTTTTTAGTCCAGTCCAGATTTAAAAATATTGACATTTAATCTTATTTGTGCTTCACTGACAGCCTGAAGAGGAGATATGGAAACAACAATAACAAGAAAACAGCGATGATAACGTCAACGAAATAATTTAGTTTCCTTTTTTTTACTCTTCGGTTCGATCAGCACAGATGTCACATAATTTAATCTCGGAGGGAAAGATCAAGCTGTCATTTATAAAATAAATAAGATCAAGTAAATATTATCGAACCCTTTTTGTTTTGGAGAAGGGCAACAGACAAAGAAATAGTTTGGTTTCTTGAGTATATCAGCTGTCTGGTTTGAAGCTCCTGTGAGGACTTTTCCTACCTGAATATATAAAAAATGAAGATTCACTTAGAGGCCAGGACTTAGAAGTCAAGTGTACGGTCACATGTAATGTAATGGCCCATATTTGATTATTTTTGTCTCCAAATGACTTCTTTTTTTTTTTTTGACCAAACCAAACCAGATTTTTCAGATTTGGGCCATTGGCAAATGTGTCCCTAGATCTGATTCAAATCTGATCTCTGGCTGTGAAGTCGATGTCAGAACGGTCATATGTCAGATTTCATTGCAGGTTTTTTTCGTTACGTCTCTTTAAATCCTTTAATTTGCCCAAGTAATATCAAAACGTCTCTCATCAAACGATACCTGCAATCAATCCCAGAGCTAGAAAATATGACTATCTGTACGGACTTGCTCACAGCCAATCAACAGCAAGCGTTCTTCGATTTAATGCAACATGTTATTGGTCCACTGCCAAGGCAGCTACAACCCGTCTGTGGTGGTGAAGTCGTGGTGAATTTGAGTTAGTGCGCTTAGCTGTTCAGCAGCCAAGATGCCACCTAAACGCTCTGAAGTGTGTCTACACTACACGCCTGTTACCTGTATTGAATGAAGTACTCTATTGGTATCAGTATCACTTTAAGGCTACTTGGATTGGTACTGGTATTGTTATTTTTTAAACGATACCCTACCTTACTCACAGCCCGATTAAAAATAAACATGGAAGTTTAAAATGTGTTGGGACATTTATGGAGACGCTTTTATTTATTTATTCTATTTTTATTCTATTTGACCGTCACACAAATGATGTTATTGTTGTTATTTTTGATGCAGCTCACATTTTAGTTAAACCTGTGCATGTGCAGCAGTTTAGGACCTCAGCGGTGTTCACATAGGAGTAAAATACATGTCACTTAGAAACCCAAATCTGACCAAAAACATCTGAATTGAGATAATATAAAGTAATATGAACGTAGTTGAAGTGAAAAGACTTGCAGAGACGTGACTGTTGCATCAGATATTTCACTCCTTTATTTTAAATCACCACTCACTTACTATCATCTTATCATTTTTATATATTTTTCCCAGATGTGTTCATTATTATTATCCTGTTTCCTCCCTCTTTTTTTGTAGAAACAGTGTAAAAACTGCACCGGGGTTTTCTGTGAGAGCTGCGTGTGCAACGAGCTGCCGTTACCTTCCTCCATTCTCCCAGAGACTGTGTGCAGCGCCTGCTACTCTCAGTTACTCCAACAATACGCTTCAACGCCAACATGAACCAGCTCCAGCATTTTACCGCAAAACCATGACGATCAGACACATGGAAACACAGAAAGCATTGGTTTCTAAAACTGGCACTGCAAAAATGCACTTTTTCACTTCATGACTCAAGACGTCGTGAAAGATCTGATGGGGTCCTTTTTTAAATTCAGCGGCGTTCAAACTTGAGCTGTGTGTTTGCAGGTTTTCATGACAATTAAATGCTGCTGGAGCCATTTTTAAAAAAAATCCCTTTTCTGGTTGAAAGTGTGTTACATAGTAAGTTCGGCTGCTGTGGTATTTCTATTGGGAGTGAAAACCTGCACGCACGCAGCTGAGCATGGCGCCTGATTGCATAAACTGAAGACTAAAACGTGAATCATCTCATTCATGGACACATTTAGAAAAATGTCCACAATGTCCACTAAGTGGATTTGGGATGAAAAGGTCAATATTTTTAACCTCAGCTTTTAAACATTAAAAAAACAAAAAGGAAAAACTGGATTTGACAGCTCAGTATTTTTGAAACACAAATGCACTCCTATCATAACAGTTAACTACATACAAATCATTTAAAGCATCATATCAGTTAAATGAAGCATGAATTTTCATACTGATCCAGGACGATACTGACAAACTCAAATATCACACAAACACTTCTGACCAAATATTTATGTTTAAAAATAAGTAGATATTTAGAGAATGGCTTTATGTGCTGTTAGAAGTTTCTTACATGATATAAAGTTGTTAAAAAGAATCATAAATATACATAAATTGTCAATAAATAACTCGACTAGGTTAAGGAATGTGCTCGTAATGCTGTAATACAGAATTTAAGACCCAAAAAAAAGATAAATATTTAATTATCTTGACTCGAGGTCGGCTTTTGTAGCTTTTTCCTGAGCTTTCAACCGCATGCACATAACTCGATAAACTCCATCTGCTTATAAATAGCCGTGAGATGCAGTTGAAACTCATGCGATAACCAAAATCTTGAGACTATATTATATCTAGTCTCTTATCGTGATATTGATATGTGATGGATCGGCTCTGCAGCAGCTGTTCAGACTTTGTTTTATAAAGTATACAAAGCTGAATAATCAGGATAGATTTTCTTTATTACTGTTGCTGAGTTATTTCTAACTGGGATTAACACATAAAAAAAGCTAAAAACTATGAAATGATCTCCTGTAAATCACAGCAGAGTCAGCTTTAAACAGTGCTGCAGTAAAATAATGAATTCCATCATTCAGATATTCAGACTCTGATCTTTTCCTCTCATTATTATTATTATTATCTAACTCTGTTTCTGGCTGTCTTAACATATCTCAGCACTTTTTTTAAAAATGCACGGCTCCCTGTCGGACTGGTTTGAAGTGGGCATATCTGTGTGTATGAGGCATTTCTTTATAACAGCTGTTTTTAACGTTGTGTTGATTTATATGAAGAATAAGTAGAAGCTGCGTTATTAAAAAAAAAACATCGGTTAAACCTTTAATTGTTTTTGTAGAAGCTTAATTAACATATGTGAGATGGAAATGCTTCTTAGATCAACAATAAAATTTTATTCAATTTTAAAAGTGTGTGTGTGACTCTTATTTTTAAACTTGTATTTCTCTGCTTGATCCAGGGACCTCAGCACATAACAATGTTTAATTAAGCATTAAGGCCTTTAATATAAATCTTACTTCATTTAACTTATATTAATTTTAATCATCTTTATGGAGCCAAACATATAAACTGAAGCCCTTCTCTTAAAGTATCTCAGTAGTCTTTATGAAGCACTTTTTAAACACTGATTTGGAGAAGTGCCACATAAATAAGGCTTTATTATTATTGGATTATTTGTATGTGTCAATTCTTTCAAACTACTTTATGTACGACATGTTTTACTAATAATAGAAAAGGCTGTTTGGTTGAGTTCACCCACACAACTTATTAACTTAATAAAACTTAAAGTGTTTAAAGAAACAATCATTTTCATGCTAATTTGTGTGTAGGGGGGAAATTAGCTCATTGAATACTTGCCAACCAGTCCAGTGATACTTGTTAAATCTTCATATTATATTGAAATAAATGTGACGCTTTTTCAAAGTTTAGTATGATCATGATTTGTGATCGTAATTTGGAGCCAATCATGGTTCATATATTCAATTTACACAACTGATGTGGAAACCTGAAGTGAACTTGAGTATGAGACATCTTGTGTCAGCAGTTCAATTTTTTAAACAAATATTTGCATCTTCATATTGTGGATTTTTCAATGAGGGAGACGGAGAATATGTAATTTTAAAGACTTTAGTTAGTAGTTAAATTATTTGTAGAAAAAACACAAAACATGACTTGCAAACTATCAGCTTTGAAAATTAATTATCAAGGTGCTGACTTGCACTTTTCTTAATATTAAACTATTATTCTGTACTCGGTCATTTTAATGTGAGATTAAACTGCAAGACAAACTTCTTCTGATGATACTCAGATGTGTCTAAACCCAGAAAGAATGAGGTGAATCTTATGTAATCTTCAGTTCTCGAAACTGCTGAAAATAAGTTATAAATGTTGGTAAAAATCTCCTTTATTTGCATGAATTTAGAGTATTTTTTAAATCTCTCCCTTTTGGAAATATGAGATGTCAAATTGTCTCATTTTGGAAATTCCCACAATGGACCGGGTAAGCACGAGTCACAGCAGGTTTTTCCCACAAAGTGTCGTCACTGATTTAAATCCTGATTCATCTCAATGTAACATGGACAGAGATGATGTCATTTAAAGTCAGACTCTTTGAAAAAAAACAAGACAGAACTGCACTTTCTTCCATATTATAATGTCCTTTTTTAAACCTTTATTAAAAAAAAGTCCAGTCGGGTACACATTCATTATGATCTTTATTTATCAGTATGTTGCTGTGATTGGCTCCCTCCTGTTAGATGGAGACAGATGGGACGGTTTATTTAGACACCAGGTACGTTTGTTTGATGTTAGGTTGGGAAATAAATACAGTAGATTAGTCATCTGTGTGTGTGTGTGTGTGTGTGTGTGTGTGTGTGTGTGTGTGTGTGTGTGTGTGTGTGTGTGTGTGTGTGTGTGTGTGTGTGTGTGTGTGTGTGTGTGTGTGTTTGTGTGTGTGTTTGTGTGTATTTGGCATCTTGAAATCAGCATTCACCTGCAAGTAAGAAAATACAGTGTTAAATCAAACCTGAAACACTTAAGCATTCAAATTTAGTGACTTTAATTTACATTTTGAGAGTTTCAAAACATTTAAATGCTAAGAATCAACATACAGTAACCCTCCATAAGTGTATTTATCTTGTTAAGAAGTCAGAATATAAAACTGTGGCTCTGCTTCAGTGTTTCTCACCTTCCATCAGAGTCTGGTGGAGAGTTCAGGAATAACTCGATGTATCTTTCTCCTAAAAATGTGAGAGTGAGCAAACAACAACAACAATTATTATACATTATTATTAAAACAGTATATTTGAATTGCAATATGATAATAATTTGTAACACAATACAGAACAGAAAGCGTGTTAATCCTGCATCATGCTGAGGGATCAGCAGGGAAAGTCTCACTAGGAAGCTGAAGATCTGCTGCACTAACGACGCTTTAATCAATAAATACATGATCCATATTTTTCTTAAATGTCTCTCTAAACCATTAAACATTTCCAGTTTACTTAAATGACTAAATTTATAAGGATGGCTCAGAATATAATGTATATGTGCATCCATTAACTAAACTGTGTTACAGCAACAAAACAGTATTAAAACAGTAAAATCCTGATTTACTACATTGTGGAAAAAATAGAAAAGAGGCTGCATTCAAATACATGAAACTGTACTTTATGATGATATTAATAATTAATAATCTTCTGTGCTGCTTTGGGACTATAGATTTCTGATCCATCATGCCAATAAAGCTTATTTAATTTAATAATAGTGAAGATTTAAAAGCAGACACTCACCATCATGTCTGCCTAATGAAAACTGAGAAGCCTCTTTTACCAATTAACCAATTAACACCTCAGATGATAACTTAGACTGTGATTTAAGCTCCTGAAGATCAGCGTCTCATGTTTTAAGCAGCTCTTTCTGGTCTTAACAGCACTCTAACAGTCTCACCTATGTGCATCCTGTCTCTGGACATGGCGGTCACAGCTTCCTGGTGGCAGCTGAAGTAAACGTCGGCCTCTCCGCTCGGCCTCCCGTCAGGACCGCACTCGATCAGGACCCTCGACACAGCTAGAGGAGAGAAGAACTGCAGGAGGAAAAGAAAGAAGAAAACACGTTATTAAAAAACATGCCCAGCTGTGTTTCTGATTCAACACGACCAGCTGCATCATTCATTATCTTTATTCTTCACCTTCACGATGTCTTCTCCGGACGAGTTGAAAGGAAGACCTCTCATGTGGATGTAATGAAGCGACACGGACGATCTCTGAGAGGATCCTGATGGAGCTAATGAACAGTTTAACAGATAAAGATAAACACATTTAATCACAGATGGAAAAAAAACTTTACTAAACCTTATTCCTGTGTCATTTGTGCTTTAATGTCTTATCTGTTTTTACTAATTTTCACATTTTATTTAGTTTATTTCACTATATCGAAGTGTAAACATCCTCTCACCAGTTCTGGAGTCAGCCATTGAGGCAGCGAAGGACTTCCTGGTCACTGACTCTGAGCTCATGTCTGGAGAAGCCGAATTCGTCGTCTTCCTCCTCCAAGATGAAAGGACTTCTCTGCTATTACTGGGAAACACCTCGATGTATCTACGAACATCACACGATCATCAGCAACAACACAGATTTTCAACAGATCTACTATTTGTGCTGCTTTGTTGCTATTTTAAACATTAATATCGGACACAGGATTAATATGAGCGATACCTGTTTCCGATGACCTCTCTGTCTTTCTGCAGAGCTTGATCAGCTGCTTCTTGGGAGGAAAACTGCACGTACGCTTCTCCAGACCTTCTTCCTTTGTTGTTTAAGACGATGGTGATCCCGTTCTCTACTATATCCAGACCTGAAGTGCAGAGATTCAGATTTTTAAGATACTTTCAACCTCAAGTAACTAAAGGTAGGATTATAAAGCATTAAAATAACTTCAGGTTCATATTCTGACACATCACAGTATTTCTTTACATAATTAGTCTCTATAACAAACTTCTGAACTACAAATCATTCATAAAGAGCTCATCAGTCACATATAAACATGATTTATCCTTAGTGAATGTTTCAGAGAGCAGAGAGAGTTCATTCTTTAGTTTTTAAGATTAAAAAAACTATATAAAAACACTGTATTATGGTCCAATGTTACATAAAACATGAAAACTATTTCAACAAATTAAATTAAATGTGAAGAATGAACATTTTGGATGAATATGCATCAAATATATTTCCCATATTCTGGGGGGGGGGGGGGGGGGATCAAATTTCAGGCTAAAAGAAAAAAGGTATTTTTACAGCTCTAAGATGTATAAATGGGTCACAGCTGTGAAGCACTTTGAACTACATTAACCTGCATGAAAAGTGCTATATAAAAAAAGTTTGATTGATTGATTAGTTTGATTAGAAAAGGCTCTGAAGATGAAAAGATGAATGAATCCTTAAATATTATTGTAACTTAGCCAGTCAGACAGAGCAGTATCCAGTGGTTACCATAGCAATTATCCGCTGTGGAGTACTGACCTGAAAAGAAGTTAACGATGTCGGCCTCTGTGCAGGTGAAGGGGAGACCTCTGATCCGCACCACTCCGTTATCAGCTGGAGGATGGATGACTTTCTTCAGGAGGGATTCAGCATCAGCGTTTGTCACTTCAAACACTGAAAACAGGGCAGAACATGTGATTTTATTATCTACATATCTAGAATTGACCCGTTTAAGTTACTTTATTAGAAAGAAGCTTTTATATTAGAGGAGATTAGAGGAGGTTGGATTGGTCATCTCTTCTTATCATGCTCAGTTTTGTAATACAGGTTTCGGTTGCTGTAACTGTTTCTTCTGGAGTCATACTGGCTGTTTAATGATCCATTCCTAATGTGTTTTCAGCTAATGTGCAAAAAAATAATAATAATACAATCATCTTATCATCACAGCTCTGCACAGAAACACAAAGAGGTAATTTCATAGAAGACGGGTTCATGAAGTCAGAGAGACGAACCTTCGACATAGCGAGGACCGAGGTACTGTCTGTGCTTCTCCAGAGCTTTGCTGACGTCTTCCTCGTGCTCCATTTCGATGAAGGCTCGTCCTGACGGCCTCCCCAGCCTGTCTACTGTGAAGTGGATCCCCGTCTCCCCGCTACGGATCCTGCAGTCTGAAGCACAGGAACAATATAACAGCTGATATTAAAAAAATGTTAAACACTGATTTATTGATTGAAGAGTTGTGAGTCAGGATGTACTGCACATTTTAAATGTGTATCTGCCAACATAAACCCTGGCTGATACTGATGAATCTGTTATTAACCAATAATATCGCTCAGTTGATTTAGACTTCTCCCCTGGAGTGAAAATCTAAACTCTCACCTGAGAAGAAATTCAGGAGATCCTGAGTGGTGCACGACCACGGGAGACCTTTGACCTGTATGATGTAAACGTCTTTCTTCTCTGGCTCTGAATCACCTTGATAGGCCGGCAGTGGAGGGTATTCATCCTCAAAAGGAGCCCCTGCCTGGAGAACAAGGTGGGAAATATTAGCCTTTAATACTTTAACTACATCAAGCTCATAATACTTATAGTACTTTTACTACAGTATTATAACTACATTTACTACTAATAGTGATGCACTTTTTTACTCCTGCAGGACTTTTAATGAAGTATTTACCATTAATAACTCACCTTGGTACAGAGGCTGTTCTGGCTGCTTTTTAACTACATTTACTACTAATACTGATGCATTTAGTTACTCCTGCAGGACTTTTAATGAAGTATTTACCATTAATAACTCACCTTGGTACAGAGGCTGTTCTGGCTGCATTTTAACGCAGTCTGCAGCTGACAGAAGCTCCGCAGACCAGGACCGGTGGTCGGTGTCCGGTGCTGGATGAACCCACACCGGGCTGACAGCACACCGCTTCTTGATGTTTTGATACCTGCAGACGACGTTACCTGACGCAGAGAGACGCAGCGCCGCAGGAAGAGCAGCACAGACGGGCTGCTGCACGACATGTTGGTGGAGGAGACTGAGAGACTGAAGTAAAGTCAGGTTTCGTTTCAGTGTAAGTGAAGCAGGTTAATTTGGGTTCAGTAGCCGGTTTAACATGAGGACAGGAAGAGGAGCAGACTCACGTGGGTCAGTCAAGGGCGTTTTAATGGATGTGTAAAGCTACCTGCTCTTATTTTCTATTTCCGGTCTGATGAAATACTCATTTCACAACATAAATTCACTTATCTCATTTTTTACACAAGAGCATCTCTATCAGGGTTTATTATGATTTTTTAAAAATGTCATTAGTTTTTATTTTTATTTAGTTTTTTTAGTTTGATTAAGTAGTTTTAGTTTTATTTTGAAAGGATTGATTAGTTTTATTTTAAGGTTAAGGTTTCTTTATTAGTCTCCTGTGGGAGAAATGTGTCTTGACCAAAGGGCAGTGCTGACTATAATACTAAAAAAATAAATATAATAAATAGGTAGTTACAACAATGTAACAATGTGCATTTATAAAAACTAAAAACAACATACCAGAAATACATACATACCTAAATACATACTCATATACATACGTGCACACCCCTGTACGTACATACCTGCATTCGTACCCACATGCAATAATAATAATAACAGTAATAATAATAACAGTAATAACTTCATTTGTATAGCACCTTTCATACAATAAAAGCATCTCAAAGTGCTTTACAACAAAATACATTACACCAAGTGCTTCACATAAAAGGAACAATATTGCAGTGTCGCAAAACTGTTGCTGCAAACACAAAAATACATGAGAATACATACAACAGGATAATGAAGTAAAATGCTATAAAAGTGAAGAAGAATCAACTGTTAGTTTGATCATTTTAATCTCAGATTGTGGATGTAAGATCACTGCTTTTACCTCATCACTGTGTGTCTTATGAAATGTGTTTTTTTTATCTTTTGGAGGCCCATTGCTCTTCTTCTGCCTTGGTTTGGACTTATAGATTCCTAACTCTTTCTCACTACTCCTCTATTAACTCATATATATCATTTATAAACAACTATCCCCAAACTTATTTACAACCAAAAAAATGTCAAAAATGTTTTAATTAGTCAATAAAGGAAGTGTTGTTGCTCACTTCAGTGAACTTGACAGTGATTTTCCTCCCTTCATCACTTCCTCTTTCTCACTCTCCTCTTGTAAATATTTGACCCTTACTGCCACCTAGAGGTTTGGATGCTACATTGGTCCCTGTGAAATCTTCTGTGTCATTGCAGTGAAATTACTTTCATGTCATCAAAACTCATCCTGTCACCTGTGTATCACCTTCAATGTGATGCAGGTTTGATCATTTCTCATCTGAAATGTGCTCTAGGAAGCCTCAAGGCCTACAAAGCTGATTATTCTTAAAGGGTTGATTGAATAGGTGTTTGTTTCAAACATGTAAAAAACAAAAACAAGCAAACAATTACAAAAAAGGCACCATAAATTGAATGAAAAGCATAATATTTAGTGAAATCAATAAACCAACTCTTCTATGCATGACCAAAAATGAGCAGGAAGAGCTTATTTAATTTAATATTACCCCTTCTCCACTATCCATTAATTCATATTCCTCCACATATTAACTTCCTTTTTTTCCATAATCTTTGTCTTATATATACATAAACAATCTATTTTCTATATACAAAATATCAATTTATGTGAAATTAATTCCTAATCATTTTAAAACTAAAAATAAAACACACTGTGGAGCACAAAGGATGGAAACTCCAACTAAAACACTAACTTGATCAAACCAGGAATCGATACTGAGGTGGAGAGTTGTTTATTAAAAAGAGGAAATGGTTAAGACTATGGGATAAAGATCAATTGAGTAGAAAGCGGTGGAACTACTTCAGCTTTCCTCCCACTGATTGTAAACCTGCAGTAAACAAATCCCTCCTCAGCACCACATGACCCCGTGTTTTTGCTGTTCTGTGACTGTTTCCTCATGCAGGCTCAATCTTTCAGTTTCTGCAAGAGACTGATGGTCGTGGTTCTGTTGAAGTCTGCATTTCTAATGTCATTTAAACCTACTGTGTTTGTTCACTATCAGGAATCTTTGTGGTTCCCTGGACTGTTTGATAGCTTCTTTGGGAATCTGTAGCTCTATTGTATTGAAAGGTTGATGTGAAGGTTTCTAAGTGCCACGAAGCTGCAAAAGCAATAAAGCTCAATGTGAACAAATATTTAAACCAGGATTAAAATGATGTCCTGTAATAGACCCGAGATCCTCAGACTGCACACAGTGATGTTTCTGTATCTGGACTCTGGAGTGTGTTTCTAACCAGCAGGTGGTGCAGCTCCCAGTGACCGCAGTGCCTCAGGCCCTCTATAGTAGGAGTCCATCAGCGAGGCCCTGGCCATGATAAACCACCAGCGGATGAAGGGTTGCAGGTGTGTGATGAACTTCTGTAATGCAGGAAATCTCTACATAACCAAAAACAGCCCTGCGTTTGTTTTGTTTTGTTTTGCAAGTGGACTCTGGAAAGCCATCAAAGCAACAATTGTTTTATCTTCTATCATTAAGATCTCAAAAATGAGGCTGCAGATTTGATTAATGATTCAGAATCGGTTGCGTCGTCACACTGTAATCAGCCTGTAATCTCTACACTCATTATATCAGTTACTTGTGTCACCCTCTTATCCTTTATCTCCCCAACTTCTTATAATAATAAAAGTTCAAATAAACTTTATTTATAGGGCACTTTTCAAAATCCAAGCTAAGCTACAAAGTGCTTCACAATGCAGCAAAAATAAACAGAATAAAGTGTCAGGTGTTTATTTAAGCATGATTTTAATCTTGTTTAAAATCTTTAAATATGACAACATGTGTTAATTATGCAAGAATTATACATTTGAATTTGAATTTTGATTTGATTTGATAGGGACGGTGCAATTTAACATAGTTCCAATACAGAGCATTAAAACTGATGTGCTGCACAGAGAGTTTATAATTACCGCTGATTTTCAACTATTATCCCTAGTTGGGCTTTACATGTGCAGCGTGATGTGGAGTGTAATGTAGTGTGGAAATGTTCATTCATTCATTCATTCATTCAAGGTTTATTTAAACTCCAGAATACACAGAGCAGTAGTAGTAGTAGTAATTCATTTACAGTGTTGCATGATTACATCATCAGAGATCACGGCATTGTATGGCAATAATTACAATTTAAAAACAATTAAAACATACACACACACACACACACACATACATACATACACACACACACACACACACACACACACATACATACATATATACATACATACATACATACATACATACATACATACATACATACATACATACATACATAAATACATACATACATACATACATACATACATAAATACATACATACATACATACATACATACATACATACATACATACATACATACATACATAAATACATACATACATACATACATACATACATACATACATACATACATACATACATACATACATACATACATACATACATACATACATACATACATACATACATACATATGCATATACATGCATATATTTGGTCTCCTAGTTCCTAAACCGACCCACAGACACTAGTGTATCTAGTATCATTTCATCCTGCAGGGAATTCTACGAGTCAGGGGCACAGAAGCCAAAGGCAGATCCGCCAAGTTCAGTCTGGACTTGAGTTTAAGCCAATCATTGTTCGATAGGGTCCAGAGGTCTATTCCAATAATGCGGTGAGATAATTTGGACAGTCTCCTATGGCGGCTTTATATAGAAACAAATGCCAATGTAACTCGTGTCTCTCTGCCAGAGAAGACCACCCAACCTTATTATGCCTCATACAATGCTGACCAATGTTGAACTATCACTGGATATAAATCTGATCGCTGAATGATAAATGTTGTTACATAAAGAATATCATGTTTATAATCACATTTAAAACATTTTGGGGTTAGGGAGGTTAGGCAAAATTTTGATTTTTTTTACAGGAATTTAGATTCATGACCTGAGTATTTCTAATAATACTGTGTCTACTCATCCTCTATGAGGTTCTGTGTATAAAGTGTTATAGTGTTAGATACCAGGTGTGTAAAATATGCAAAAATGAATATCACAGAGCACCAGGTAGAGTCAGAGCTGGAAATAAACATAAGTCATAACAGGTCCCGCTCCTCTTCTCGGCTGACTAATGCAGCAAAGCTTCTTCCCTCATATCATATCGCACCTCTGAAGAGTCTCTGATATTTCCTACTGTACAGAGGATGTGATGAGTCAAAACTTCAACAGTGAACAATAAAAAGCATTTATAATTGCTACTAAAAACTATAATTGCAGGCATACATTCGCTCTTTGCAACAAACCGAGGTCATTTTACTGTCAGCAACACTCTTGATTTATATCTTTACTACACACTTTCTTATTTGTTTACTGAGATCTTAACGATTCCTCGTCATCTCAGCAACGGAGGAATTTAAATGGCATGCTTCTCATATCATAAGTGAGAAATAAAACATAGGTGACACATTAAAGGAAAAACCAACATAAGGTGTATGTAAACTGCATGTATTATGTTTGTTTAATCATTTCTTTGGTGTTTTTCTATCACTTCTCCCCCATCTGTATGAGACTATGAGATAGATGCATGCAGTGTTTAAGATTAGCTTGATGGTTAATGGTTTATAACAAATTATAATGTAGTTGTAAGCAGGTTTAAGTGTTAATGGTACACCAGTATGTCTTCCTTGTACACTTGAATGGATGTTTCCTGCTATAAAAAGCATAATATTTTACTTTAAGTCTCCCTATTTATTATTTATAAGCAGTTTGATTGATTTAAGTTGTGCAAATATGAGCAATGCTAACAGCTTTTTAACTTGCACCATAAAAGTATGAATTAAATGTACACTGATCAAATATGAATAAGAACATTAAACATTAATATCATTTCATTGTGATTTATTTGTATTATCATCATCATGAATCATTTCAATCATTAACATCATGACGACAGGCAGAAGCTCTCTCCTCCACTCTTGTCGGGACGGAGAGCTGCTGTCGGGCCTTCATAGAGGAGTTGCAGGAGAGCTCGTCTGAGATTGAGTCATCCAGAAACCCGATGAAGACGTCACCTGTAAACTTGAAAATGGCTTCGGAACATCTTATTTTCAACACAAAGTTAGCTCATGTTCTCATTCTGCTATAAGGTCGAAATAATTTAACTTAAAATCTTTGGCTACAAGGTTATTTAACTTATCAAATATCAATATAACAGCATTCAACATATCAGTCCAAGAACCTGCAGGGCAGCACCAGCATTAAAAGACGTTTTCATGTTATGGAGGGAGGATTTAGTTTAGGTTTTAGACTGGAAGACTTGAAAAACTGCAGCTACTAAGGTTGCAAAAGCTGAAGTGGAGAAGGATCAAATAGGTTTAGGGCAAACTGTGGGACAACTCAGGCTGATTTCAGGAATTGAGAACAACTGACCTCAACAACAAAGTACAAAAATACTCAAGCAAGATGTTGTTTTCGGTGTTAGCAGTGAGATTTAGTCCAAATGGGGCAGCAGTGAAGTGGATTAAGAAGCAATATACTACTCTCAATATACGGGAAAAACCTGTAGTCCAAAACATTAAAATTTTGCTCACAAAGTTTATAAAATCTTCAAATTCCTCAGTGGAGGCTTCAGTTTACTGAGCTGGCATGAGGAAGGGAGAGATCTTAAACATCTCAAACTTTTGAGGAAACTTAAGCAACCGATGGGTGTCTTTTGCTTTCTCAGCAAGTCTATTGAGTAAGAGCATGGTTGGTTTCCTGTTAGAAAATGCATATTCTAAGTTTAGCATTGAAATGTGGTCAAAGCGACACGGCCTGGCTGTTGGCTATAGAAGCGGGCCGATGTGAACTTAGCTCATCTGAATATAGATGAGAATTACAGCGTTAGTCATCCAAAGCTTGCTCACAAAGTAAAGCAAAAAAAACCCAACATCTCTTAGTCGAGGCTGAGCTCAGTAGGGGAGGAGGACTACTGATAGCTATAGATATAGTCGAGCAGCAACTATATATCTAATGAGCAGGATGATGATTTAAAGTCAGAAGTGAGCGTAAGATTTGGTCGAGATTGCAGAGTTATGATGAATACAGTGAAATTCATCGACTGCAGAATATCTCAACATTTCTCAGAGGAGGCTTCAATGTGTTGACAGGAAGGAGGAACACAGCGATAGATAATCAGGGTGTTTTCAGTTAGTGAAGGCCATGCTTTGGTTGTGGTATCAGCAAGCAGAGGAGGAGAGGAGTTTGAGTCAGTCAGAGGTCTGATTAACCAGAGGCAGGGCTTTGTTCTCAAAAGAGGAGAAGAGGAGGAGAACTGGCAACAGCCCAGTATCAGGCTGTTTGGTTAAAACATATTTTTAAGGAATAGCCTGCTTGATCTAAATTGGAGCAGACCTTTTGTGTGGTTTCATGAGGCTACAGCTTTTAGTGGACTTGGGAGGAGATAAAGGAGGCTACATTTTGTCAAATACTAGAAAACGAGAGGCAGGACTTTGTCGAGGATGTTTTTAGCAGAGGAGGAGAACTACTAGTAGACAGGTGAGGCGAGGAGGAGCTAACGTACAGGTATCAGCAGACCAGGAGGACTGCAGCTGGGAGGAGACCAGTTTGGCAGCAGCTTGACTTGATTCAAGCAGTTTGCCGCTAATCATCTCTCAGAAGGTGACAGCATTTTTTAAAATTGTTCTCAGGAGTGGTCTTTATCAAACCAATAACGGAGGTTTTCTATAGTTGTAGCAGGTTAAATTAGGATTGCAGCTCCTGTGGTCGAAGAACCAATAGCGACCTGCTACGACCATAGAAAACCTGATTGGTTTGATAAAGACCACTCCTGAGAACAATTTTAAAAAATGCTGTCACCTTCTGAGAGATGATTAGTGGCAAACTGCTTGAATCAAGTCTGCTGATACCTGTACGTTAGCTCCTCCTCACCTCACCTGTCTACTAGTAGTTCTCCTCCTCTGCTAAAAAACTTCCTCGACAAAGTCCTGCCTCTCGTTTTCTAGTATTTTGACAAAATGTAGCCTCCTTTATCTCCTCCCAAGTCCACTAAAAGCTGTAGCCTCATGAAACCACACAAAAGGTCTGCTCCAATTTAGATCAAGCAGGCTATTCCTTAAAAATATGTTTTAACCAAACAGCCTGATACTGGGCTGTTGCCAGTTCTCCTCCTCTTTTGAGAACAAAGCCCTGCCTCTGGTTAATCAGACCTCTGACTGACTCAAACTCCTCTGCTTGGTGATACCACAACCAAAGCATGGCCTTAACTAACTGAAAACACCCTGATTATCTATTGCTGTGTTCTTCCTTCCTGTCAACAAGTTGAAGCCTCCTCCATGACTTTGTGAGAGAACTCTGCAGTCTCGACCAAATCTTACGCTCACTTCTGACTTTAACAGAGGAACACAGCAGTAGATAATCAAGGCTTTTAACTAATAAAGGCCATGCTTTGGTTATGTTTCAGCAGGCAACAAGGACTACAGGTTTTTTTTTAGAGGAGGAGAGGAGCTTAAGGATGCCACAGTCAGTCAGAAGACTGATCCATAAGAGGCAGGGCAGTGGAAACACATACATATCAACTATTTTTTTGTTTGTTTAACACATATTTTTAACGAATAGCCTGCATGATGTAAATTGGAGCAGACCTTTTAAATGGTTTCATGAGGCTACAGATTTTGCTGGACTGGAGGATGTTTTTAGCAGAGGAGGGGAACTTTTAAGTTGGGAATAGGAGGACAGTTTGGCAGCAGCTTGATTTGAGTCTAGCAGGTTTCGGCAAATTGTCTCTCAGAAAACTGAGAAAAGAGAGGCACGTCTTTGTCTAGGTTGTTCTCAACAGAGGAGAACTGTTGGCTGCGGCTGCGTCTGCATGTTGAACACTGAATGATCAATGGATAAGGCAGAGCTGGAGAACTCAGAAGTAGTATATATTCGCAAAGCAACAGGGATGTCAATGCTTATTTTTTTCTGATCTTTTGTTTTTTGTTTTTTGTTTATTCTGATTTTATGATTTAAATCATAGAGAAGGGTTTCTATGGCAATAGCAGGTTAGGAGGACTGTAACTTATGTGGTCAGAGAAGCAAAAGGTGCAACTGAGGAAGTGGGAGGCAGGGATTTGTTGGTGGGAGGAAATTAAGATAATCAGTGCAAAATATTAATATTTCTTACTGACAGGAGGGAGGAACACAGCAATAGATAATCAGGGCTTTTTGCAGTTAGTGAAGGTCATGCTTTGGTTATGTTTCAGCAGGCAATGAGGACTACAGCTTTTTAGAGGTGGAGTTTAAGTTTAAGGATGCCACAATCAGTCACAAGTTCAAGAGCAGTGGAAATACAGAGCTATATCTTGAATATTGCTTGTTTGTTTAACACATGTTTTAGAGAATGGTCTGCTTGACGTAAATCAGAGCAGAGCTTTGCTATGGTTAGGAGGAATGCCGTTTTTTGTAGGGTTTGGGAAGAGTTTGAGGAGGCTACAGTTAGTCAAAATACATAGAAACAAGACTCAGGGCTTTGTTGAGTCTTTTCGCAGCAGGTAAGAAGAGCTACAAACATACAGTTATAAGCAGACCAGAAGGACAGCAGCATTTGAGGAGGTGCTGTGATTTAGGAGGGAAATCTATCAAGCAAAGTTAGTCTAAGTTAGGACTAATGAATCAGGCTTAAGGAACTTTTTTTTTCTTTGCCTTTAGTGGCAAAAGTTTTAGCGTGGGAGGAGGTTGAGAAGGCATGAAGGAGATACTACTAAACCATCAGGAGAGTGGGGAAGGTAGAGGTCTTTTTTTCGGAACAGAGGAAAATGACCGATATGTGCGTCAGCAGACAGGAGTAACTTCCACTTTCTGAGATTGCAGAAGCAAAAGCTACTGTGTTGAGGCCAAAGAGGCCACGAATAGGTTCTGTCAAGGCTAATTTCAGATATATTCTGGCAGTGGAAGTGAAATTTGAACAACCCTTTTTTCTTTTTGTGGGGGAGGCAATAATGGAGAACTGAGAGGAGGCTTAGCCCACTGCCCAGTGACGTCAAGGTATGGCGGGTGTATAAAACCCGAGCAACAAGCAATACACACATAAAACACAGATCAATCAATTATTGTGTTAGCAGAGATGAGGCAAACATGACAGGGCTCCATGTTTGTACGTGAGAACACCAAGCATACAAATTAAACATTTCCCATTAAAATGACCCTGTTTATCATCACAACCACCCAATAATGCGTCGGCAACCGTCTGAAACACCCTTGGCAAACTCAACAACTGAAAGGTGACTTTTTCTTTACCAGCAGGTACATGTAACGTTTCTTAAACATTTATTTTCAATTTCCAATTAGTGAGGTACTTTCTGATGGGTAAAAATTCAGCGTGTTGTATTTCAGTCAGCATGTGGTTTGCAGACTTTGACTGCATTCACAATTTGTGTCCTACCAGCTGTCAGTTTTAAGTTTTTTTTTGTTTTTTGTTTTTTTGTTTTTTTACCTTGACTGCAAACCTTCCCTAACCTAACCAGGAATACTTGGAGGACCCTTTCCTAACCTGTTTCTTATACTGAACCAAATCTGCCTTTGCTGTAGAAGTGTTGGATCTAAAAATCTTCATGCAGTAGGAATCATTGTTGAAACACTACTATCTGTCTTTTTGGAGTTTGGGTTAATACATTTAGCTGAGTTGCTTAAAATTAATAAAAAAAATTTTTTTATGTTTTATGTTTATTTCTTTTTTTTCTTTTCTTCTCTTGGTGAGGATGGTTCTACTTTTAGTAGTTACATACTGTTTCAGAAAAATCCATCTGTATACAGTGTGTTCTTCTCTTATCTGTGACACAGTGTTGTTTCTTAATCCTTTGCAGCATTGTCTCTTTTGTGTCGTCAGCTTATGTCTGTAATTTTGGAAGTCTTGCACGTAGTTACAATATATTGCAACTGAATAATATATATTATATGTTATTATCAGGTGTCCGCTTTGATGGTCTGCATGTTGTGAAAAGTTGCAATAATATACTCTAACACCACTGCTGCTACTTGCAGTATGTAGACATGCATGCATTTCTAACACAGTCTTTCTTCTGTTGTTTAATTTGAGCTTTTCTGTAATGCAGGTCTCGTCACTGACAGCAGAGGAATTGCTTAATTACTTAATTGCCTTGCTGTCATGAAATTTGACAAGTATTGCATGTTTTTTAAAGGCTCATCTTCAACTGAGATTTTTTTCAGTATGCTAAATGGCAGTAAGTATCACTTCAGTATATAGTATACCAGTAGTAGTAGAAGTTACAGTTGTGATCAGGATTAATAATGATGGAAAGACAGCTATGACTACTTATGAGAGAGCAGGTTAAACCCAGAAGGAGGATATGCATGTCAGATATTCAGGTGTAGTTATGTGTGGTCTAAGTGGTCTCAGGTATGTCCATTATCTCTGTTTTCCTACTTTTAAAGGGGCGTCAGACCCTGAAGAAAGTGTATTAGAGGTCAGCGATAGGGTGTCTCTCCCGGTCCCACGTATCAATAAGCATGCACCACCGAAGCACATAGCACAGCACATCCACCTCAAAACTGTATCATGGTGCTCTTTAGGGTTTTATCAGAACTAATTCTTGTGTGAAAACTCTACAAGAACTCAAATCATGGTGTTACTGCACACTGTGCCTGCTCACAGCGGCAGCAAGGACAAGTACTCGTGACTGTGCCTGCCTTAGGTTGTCCCAACGTTTAGCAGGGGGGGATCATACCCGTCATAGGCGAACCAGTCTTCCATACTTGCCTGTTTTTAATGCATTTTTCTGACTTATTTGTTCTTGCAAACTCTTGTAAAAAAGTACACATGACTGTGCCTGCATTAGGTCATCCCAATGTTTCAGGCAAACCAGTCTTCCATACCCAGTTTTTTATTTTTTATTATTTTATAATTACTGAATATTTTTCTGCATCTCTCCATCTCCAGCGTTCTTGCACACTGTACAAAAACACCAGTTACGATGGCGTCGCTCACTGTGCCTGCTCACAGCGGCGTTGAGGTCAAGTACTCGTGGCTGTACCTGTCTTAGGTTGTCCCAAGGTTTAGCAGGGGGATCTTACCCGTCATAGGTTACACAGTCTTCCATACTTGACCCTTTCTTAATTGACTTTATCAATTTGGAACATTTAAACACCAGTTCAGTTTGAAGGTGAATCTGAATGTGCCTGACTGGATCGGTGCAGAATCAATACAAACATACGGGACTCGGGATTCTCCCAAGTCGCCTCTTTTACTTTCTCCATGTCATATATGTGCATCATTTCTAAACATTTACTGCCATGCTATGACACACATTTGATCATTTAGCTTCTTATAGGGTCATGTGTGTGTGTGTATCATGTTAAAAGTTATATTAGGTCCTAGTGCCTTGCTCCACTTTCACATATAGACAGGGGTAAAATGCTAACTGTGCTGCAGCTGCCCCTTTAACAGAATAGATCAACTATACACTGGAATTAGACCTTGACAGGTAAAAACTACGAAATGAGCTAAGACTGACATGCAAATCCTCCTGCAGGGCTAGAACTGGCTCGTTGTTGTGGTTGTTTTTCTTTGCATACATTCTTTTACCTCTGATCCAAGACGTTACTGCAACTCTCCAATCTCTGTGATACTACTACTACTGATATTACCAAGTTCTGAACAGCTTCTTTGCCATAGCGTTAAAATGAACTCAACTTAGCTCAGACAACATCACATTAGATTAGATTTGAAGCGATGGTTCGGCGTAATTTCGACCTAGCATCATATGCACCATGAGGTCTATCTAATCACCGCCTCAGCCCTTTTTTAAAAATTTGGTCGCAAAATAGTGGAGTGAGAGCCATCAGCCGAACGGCTTAGGACAGGCGATAATGGGACCACCAATGTATCTCGTAAATTACCCCACTAATAATGCCTGGATTGTTATCAAACTTCTACAGTAGTACAAATAGGGTCTTTACTAATAAATTGATGCATTGGAAAGTTTGTAAGTACACCAGGAGTTTATTAAAATAAACACTTACCTGATGGCTTTTACTCTGCTGCTACTGCTAAAGCTGTAAACATCTCGCGCGATCACTGAAATACCGTGTGGTCGCGCGAGATCCCGCACAGATCTCTAGATGTGCTGTGTGGGATCTCGCTATCACAGTATTTCAGTGGTCGCGCAATATTTCGACGATGTTTACAGCTTTAGCAGTAGCAGCAGAGTAAAAGCCATCAGGTAAGTGTTTATTTTAATAAACTCCTGGTGTACTTACAAACTTTCCAATGCATCGAGTAAAGACCCTATTTGTACTACTGTAGAAGTTTGATAACAATCCAGGCATCATTAGTGTGGTAATTTACGAGATACACTGGTGGTCCCATTAGCGCCTGTACTAAGCCATTCGGCTGATGGCTCTAACTCCACTATTTTGCGACCAAATTTTTAAAAAAAGGGCTGAGGCGGTGATTAGATAGACCTCATGGTGCATATGACGCTAGGTCGAAATTACGCCGAACCATCGCTTTAAATCTATTTAAATTCCACCATATTTATTTGATTTTATTAGACAGTGCTGGACAACTGGTGCCTTTAAGGACACTCCTGCAGCTTTATTTAAAAGCTGAAGCTTAAATATATATTTTAAAATCCACATTTACAGCTGAAGAAAAACCATAATATTTCACAAAAGTGCAAATAATGTGAGGAATAATAATATGCAATTGCAACAACCTCACTGAACCATTAGGTGGATTTCAGTTCTGTTCGATTTCATTTAATTCAATATTTAATCCATATCAAACACACTGTATCAATTATGTTGGTGGTGCTGCATGACTGTACAGTATCAATTGTGGAGAAATGTTTCTTTTCTATGGTTGTGGCACTCAGTCACAAGTCTGTGAGTCCCTTCATGTGTCCACATCTGCACAGGCCTGGATGTGTTAGGTTAGATTAGGCTCAGCTGCATTAGGGTAACATAAGGTTTAAATCACATAATAATATGTTACAACATATTACTCCCCTTTTTCTTAGAATAAGGTGGTTAGCTTTGTTAGGTAAGGGTGAGCTAGATTAGGTAAAGGTGTTTAACACATCTGACATTTTTTTTCTGAATATGTTTTATGCTATTAAATCAGGCAATGTGGTTCGATCAAGTGAGAGTAGGACAATGCAAACACAATTTGACATTGTAACTGAATTCAAGGGTTTTTAAAGCTGAAATGTACATTGTTATGAAGCATTTGGAAAAGACTTTCAATTACTTTACTTCAGTTTTGTCACAACTGACATGTTTGCAATCAAGTTAGGTTGAGATAGCCTGTTAAGGTTAGGACAGGTTAGGTTAGGTTACGTCAAGTTATGTTAGGTTAGGTTTACATTAGTTAAGGTTATTTTAATGTAGGACAATATATAATGTTAATAACAGTTGTTGAAGGTGTGCCAAGGGTGTTATCAGACGGTTGCCGGGGCATTTTTAAGTGGTTGCTTAGTTACTTTTGTGTTATGCGACATTCCTATATTTCGGGGTGAACGCGATTCTTTGACCTAAATACATTTTGTACCGTGGTCCAAAGTGATTTGTTATTGCGTACCTTTGAGATGTTCTTCACCTCTTTTTCTTGCCTCTTCTTTTCTTTTTTTTCTCTCTTGAGTCTTTGCCTCTCCAGTTCCTTCACTTTCTCGTAGTCTACTCCTTGCTGCAACCTCCACAGCTGGTTCCTCACAGCCCACTCGATCTCTGACTTATTGTGCTCTAGAATACTTATGCCTGCAACTAAAAGTATTGGAAAGGTAAGTCTAGAGTCAGATGTACACCTGCACCCCTCCCCAGCTTGTTACAGTGGCACAAAGTGAGATTCATATTTACTTCAGATAAACTTTGAAATTAAACTTTTAAAACAGGATTATGAAGGGATCTTCTAATGGTCAAAATGAATGATTACAACAAGAAAAACACAAATCATTTTTCAATTGGGCACCTGGCTGTTGTTTTAGGATAGACTTGAAAAATTGTGAACCTGTCCTTTAACAGCTTATGCGAGTAACTAAAGTGAATTAAGTTGCTTTGTTAACCCTTACATACCGTTCAGAGTCAAATTTAACCAATTTTTACATTTGAGAGTTGTAAAAATAACATGCACACATTTCTTTTAGCGTTACTTTTACAAATGCGGCCCACACTATAGAAAATGGAAATAAAATGCATAATTTTGTGCATCTGATACATATTTTTGTGCATACAAATGTAAAAAAATTAAAAACACCATTCAAACATGTTGTGTATTTCATATGCTATAAAATGTTTTCCTGGACCATAAAATAGTGATTGTGAATGCCTTTTTTATTCCATAAATAAATAAAATACACTCTGCTTGATCTCTGACAGCTTCATTAAGGATTACATGGATAACATGTATTAATGACTGATGAATGTGAATTGGTGTAGAGACTAATTGTGAGTCAGAATATGAACAGTAAGAGTTAAATTCAAATATTCAAATCTTAACATCATAACAGATGTAAAAGTGATCATATATCCACAGTTAAGTAATAGTACATACTTGTAATGGATGCTTGTGTGTAATTTTATGTTAAAGTATAAAAGTCGACTCTCTTACCACCGAGTCCGATAAACTCCTTCTGGGATCTGGCGCTGGGGATGTGACTGCTGCTCTCCCCCACCCCCTCCTCTCCATCTCTCTCCTGGCTTGCTATTCCCTCTTTTTTCTCTTCTGCTTCCTTCTGTGCACTTTTCTTTTGTCTTTTTTGTTCCTCTTTCTCTCTCTTAAGCTCTTCTTTTTCCTCCTTCTTCTGCTGTTTTCTCTCCTCCTTTAACTGCTTTTCAAACTCCTTCTTTTCCTTTTTCTCTTGCTTTAACTGCGCTTTCTCTTTCTTTTTCAACTCCTTCCTCTCCTTTCTATCCATCTCTCTCTTTATCTTCTCCTCTCTCTTTCTGTCTTTCACTTCATCTCTTTCACTTTTCTTCTCATCCTCCTGTACCTGACTTTCTCTTTTGCTCTCATCCTTTCTCTTGGAAAACTTCTTGACCAAGAACTGGACCATCCCGTTTCTTGGCTTCTCTTCCATCTCTCTTTCCCTCTCTTCCTTTGTCATGGTCCATGCTTCTCTCCTCGTCCCCTTCCTGATCTTGTCATTCTTCTCCTGTTCCTGTCTTTCTGTCTGTTCAAAGGCCAATCTTTCCCTCTCCTTTCTACTGGCCCAGTCCTGGACAAGGGTCTGGACCAGTCCTTTCTTCCTTTGCCGCTCTGGCTCCGGTCTTTCTCTCTCCATGTTGATATCTCCTGGAGACCAAGGTCTCGCACAACTGGAATTACTCATGCTTCTAACGATAAAATACTCAATGACGTATGTCGAACTGCAGACACAAAAAAACACAGGGCGTTTTCTTTTTTTTTAAGGTGCAATAATAATAATTATTATAATGATGATGATAATAAAAACATCATTAAAAGGGAGCAAGCATTTTAGTTCTACAATGAAAGCAAAGCATACAATCAGCTCAAGATAAGCTTTTTCTGTAACATGATGAGAAAACTTTGAGATCAACAACCCAAAACCTTTTTTTCTGAAGTGCAAAGAAAAAATACAAATGCCATCCACACATACAATTTCAGCAACATGAAAAACTACGTTTACAAAATATAATCACACAAAACACAAAGTAAGTAAACTTGCACTTCCAGATTAGGAAAATCAGTAAAATACACCCATGTTTTATTGCATGTAACTAATGAAAAATGTAATTTTCTTGACACAATAATGCAGTAAAAATTAACTCCCTTCTTTCTCAACACCATACATGTCTATCAAACAGAAATATCCATGATAAAAAGCTGTTTTATTCTTTACAAGGAACAGAGCGGTCTTACCTCTATACTGTTGTTTGGTTGGTTTGGAAATGAAATTAGAACTTCTAGAGAGTCTATATGAGATTCATGTGGAACTCGTCCATTATGATGTCATCACTTCCAGAACATCAGTGTTCCGCTCATTCTTTTTTCTAAAATAAACAAACTCTGTCAGTTGGACTTAGATTTTTATAATCTAAGTCTTTTTATTTACATTTGTATTATTCTTTTTTTCTCTCATGTCGCATTGGTCTCAAATTGTGTTCCTTTTCTTTATGTTGTCCTCGGTCTACACTTTTTCTGTTTTATTATCAGCTTATCAATCAACTGAGAAGCACTTTAAACCACATTAACCTGTCTGAAAAGTGCTATATTCAATTCAATTCAATTCAATTCAATTCAATTCAATTCAATTCAGTTTAATTCATTTCATTTAATTTCAATTCAATTCAATGCCTTTATTTTCATTGCACAGCAGTACAACAAAATTGTGTGAACCCAGTGGCTGATAATACATTAAAACAACAGACAATACTCATAAAACATACAATGAGACACATTAAAGACATAATGGATAAAAAAAGAGGATATAAACATGTCAGTAATAAGTGCTTGATTACACTTCACACTTCAGGCCACCACCAAATCCACATGGCTCTATAATATATATTAAACATAAACACTATAACAACACATCTCCTGGTGATGCACAATCAAAATCAAAAGAAAACACTGATCTTAACAATATATATAGACATCTATGTGGTTTAGGTAACATGTTTTATGGTCAAGAATTCATATGAATTGTGCATCAATTAGCAGAGGAGAGAAGAGGAATGCTACAATCTTTAAGTTTATTATAAAAGTGAATTTTGTTCCTCAGGCTTTGTGCTTCATATCTGTATTAAAAAATCTATTTGTTTGCATGTCTATATATTTGTATCTTATTTAAGTATTGTATTAAAAGGACAATAAAAAACAGAGTCTAGCTCATTTAATAATCCTGCTGTAAATGCATAATGAAGAGATCTTCTCATGGTCAGTATGAAGACGAGGAATGAAGGAATTATGGCAAGTAAAAACAATCTCAATGTTCATTTGGGTACCTGACTGTTGTTTTAAGACAGACTTGTTCCACATTTCAGTCTTTTTAGAGCCAAAATCCCTTTTAGCTCAACAGTGAAATACTGTCTGAGGAAAAACAACGAGGGAATTTGATGCTAAACAATGTGGCAGATATCCACTTGATATGAGTAACTCAGACTGCAGAAGCCTCATATAAGCTTCACATCAACTTTTAAATGCATTTTTGCACTAACTAACTGTGTTTATTAAAAGATCATCTTCAAATGTAAGTGATGGGGCCCAAAATCCACAGTGTTTCCACAAAATACATTTAAACGTTCATGTGAAGCTTACATGAGGCTTCACTAGTCATATTAAGTTAGTCATATCAAGTGAATATCTGCCACATTTACAGTCTTATTAGCATCAAATTCCCTCTTTGTATTTCCCTCTTGAGCTATGGTGGAAGTATAGTAACAAAAACCGGGACTATGGCACTAAAAAGACTGTAACGTTGAAACATAGAAAACTTGATTTAACTCATTTGGACGACTGAAGCTTCATATTAGCTTCAGATAAACTTTTATATACATTTGTTGCATAGGAGGAGGACTGTGGATTTTGTCCCCAACGGGAGGAATGATTACAGCAAGAAAAACAGCTTTAAATGTTAATCTGGCCTCTTGACTGTTGTTTTATGATAGCCTTGGAAATTGTGAACTTGTCCTTTAAGTACAGTAATTGAATAAATGTAGGCTGCTTAGTTACTTTCCACCACTGGTAAAGACTCAAAAACATCACTGCTACTCTTTGATTGTGCCACTGAGTGGAAGCAGCAGTACCTGAAGGCAACACTAGTCATCCAAACAACATTTAAAAAAATCACTTACATTGAAAGCACATTTGAAGGGGATCTTTTAATATAAGTACCCTTAAAGGTATACCGTTACTAACTGAGTACTTCATTCGATATCTATCATGTGAATAGTAATCATTAAATTGCATAAAATACTGCCACTCCTCCACATCGAAGTGATTTGATTTTTACACAAATACCTCTTGAAAGTCTTCAAATTATTAATATTTAGTAACTGAGGAACTCTTGCATTGATTGGCTGTGAGCAAGTCAATACAAATAGTCATATTTTCTATCTCTGGGTGCAAAAAGGATGGATTGCAGGTATCGGTGACGGGAGACGTTTCGATATTACTTGGTATCGATTTATTTCGGCCGATACCTTAAAGGTATTGAGTACCGATACACAGCCCTAATAGCCAATATAAACAGGAGGAATAATTACAGTGAGGAAAACATCCTTCAGAGCTTATATGCACCTGACTGATGTTGCTTGCAGTTTAAGACATACTTGAAAATTGTGAACTTGTCCTTTAAGTACAGCATTTTGAATAAATGTACTTAATAACTTTCCATCACTGGTAAAGACTGAAACACATCACTGCTACTGTGAATGGAAGCAGCAGTACCTGAAGGCAACACTAGTCATCCAAAACAACATTTACAAAAAGAAAAAAAAAGAAAAAAAGGGAAAGGGAAAGAAAAAAAGAAAAAAAAGAAAACAGCAGATCACATGACCACCCTCCTTTATTTCCTGCAGCTCCTGCCTGCGTCAGCTCAGCAGCAGCGGTGTGGTCGCTCTGAAAGCACGTTAACGGAAAAAGAAAAAATCACTCCACACGTCCCGAAAGGCCTCCGGTGCACCGTAAACTCTGCAGAAAGAAGTCACAGCGACGACGGATATTATTCACACAAACATCTCTCGCTTTCTTTTTTTTTATTTATTTAAAAGTAGCTGCTAGTATTTATTTGTTACCATTTATAAAATAGCATTTAACAAAAAAAAAAATTATAAGAAAAAGAAAAAAAGAAAAAAAAGAAGAAGAAGAAAAAGAAACATAGTAGCTCATAATGGCGACAGCTGCTGTGTCTGCTCCTGCAGGCTGCGGCCCCAGCCCCGTGCCGGGGACGGAGCTCGTCCGCGGGCAGGCCTTCGACGTCGGCCCTCGGTACAGCAACCTCTCCTACATCGGGGAGGGAGCCTACGGGATGGTGTGGTAAGTCTGTTACCTCGAAGACTCTCTCTCTCTCTCTCTTTCTTTCTTTTTTTTTTTACCCACCCTAGCTCTTGTATATGCTTCTGCACACATGTTGCATAATGATTGCAAGAGTTTAAACCCTCTTTTTTTTCAATTTGGACCCCATTTAACATGAGCTAACTTGTATATTTTACTGTAACAATTGAGCAACTTAGCTGAGCAACAGTGTCAACCTGATGTCAGTGAAATGAAGTGGGGGAAAAAAGGCTCAATTTGTTCATTTATTATACTCAAATATGTTATATTCTGTATTTTTTGCATTGAAATGATCACAAACAAGGAGTCATTGCACCTTATTTAGCAACTATAAACTTGTATCAGAATGTCATTTAATTGCTTTTAATTACGTTTCTATGTCATCATATGTCTCTAAATATAGCATACAGCACTTAAAATGACTAATTCTGGTTTATTTTATAATGTTATTTCAACTTGGATCTAAAAGGGTGTGTGCAATCCCCCCTCCCTACCCCCCTCACTTTAAATTTACTGTCCCTTTTTATGAACATTGTGGTGGTTTCTGTCTCCCAGATAAGTTACTACAGCAATTAAAATGACCAAATTTGCTTTACTTTCAAGAATATGTGTACAGCTTGGGATATAAAAGGGTGTGTGCAAGCCTCCTCTTTAAATTTACTGTGGTTTATACAGACTTTGTGGTGGCTTCTGTCTCCCAAATTAGTAATAAGCTTTTATGGCATCTTGTTCATAACATACAGGATTTAAAATGATAAAATTTGATTTATTTTCAAGAATATTTGTACAACTTAGGATATAAAATGGGGTGTGCAAGCCTCCTCTTTAAATTTACAGTGGTTTAAATAGACTTTGTGGTGGCTTCTGTCTCCCAAATTAGTAATAAGCTTTTATGGCATCTTTTTCATAACATACAAGCATTTAAAATGATCAAATGTGTTTTAATTTGAAGAATATTTCCATAGTTTTGTATATAAAAGATTCGGTGCAAGCCTCCACTTTAATTTTACAGTGATTTTTACTGGCATTTTGGTGGTTGCTGTCTCCCATGTTAATATAAAATCCCCTTTTTTTTAACCGTTTTTAAGATAACATAGAGCTTTTCACTCATAATCAATAGTGAATTTACAGTAATCTCATACTACTAGACCTCATTTTTTTCTTCTTTTATTATCAGCAGTAATGTATTCTGACCCTTTGTATCCATACACTAGATTTTAATTTGTGATATCTGCATAATAAGTTAGTAAAAATGTATTGTAGGAGTATCTCAAGGGGGTTTTACTTGAATGTTTGGCTCAAGAAGTTGATGCTGAAGGCAGGTTAAATTCAGTATATGAAGGAATTTATAAGCACAACATTATCTGGATGTAGTATTTTCAACCTGATGCAATGCTGTGATTATATAGCGGTGATCTAAGTGAAGATAAACCACTCAAAAGTCAGTTTATGCACCATTTTATTTGTAGGTATGTTGATTTTTATCCCCTGTTCTTGCATTAAAATGGCACTTTGTAGTTTAGGTAATTGTAAATTTGTAGTATACATCATCATAATCGACCTAAAAGAAGAAAAAAACCATAATTTTCAGTGTATCGTCTTGTTGTTTCTTCAGCCTTTGGAAATGTAGTTGACCCTAAATGTGCACACTGTACTACATTACATAATATACTGTCCTAGTGTCAAACAACAGCAGTGTAGTTGTGTGTTTTTCTTTTCTTCTGTAGTGAGAGGAGCTGAGTTTTCTGAGATTTTGACACATAGCCAGCCTAACAGAGAAGAGAGGTGGCACAGCAGGTTGTTTTAGCATCGCTGGAAAACTCAGCAAAAGCACACAGACACAGTTTGATCAACTACTGGTGACTAGTACATACTGGTGGCTTAAAGGCAAGCGGACCAGATAAAATAGATTTTGCCATTAAAGCCTTGTTGTGCAGTTGACTAAGAGTTGTCTGTGAGATTGCTTTAGCTTTAAAGAGAGTCAATAACACTTACGAGTGAGTGCTTGATGCTGTAAAGTGATGGTTTGCTCGAAGCTGGATGACATAACCACAATTAAAATCGTAATTATTTTAATAATTCAGCTCTGACAACACAATATTGATTGCTGATTAATCATTTAAGTTGTTTGAAGAGTAAAATATCAAATATTTGCTGGTTCCAGATGATTAAAAGTGAAGATTTGCTGTTTTTTCTGCTTTATATCACTGTAAACGTGATATGTTTCTATGTTTTTGACTGAAAATCACAGCAAAATACATTCAGGTAACTTATAATGTGCATTTGTCAATATTTCTGGCATTGTCCACTACAAAAATAATAACTTATTAATCAAAATAAACAAGAAATTCATCTGTAATACCTGTTAATATAGTGATATAACAAGCATTTTTTCTTCTGTGCAGCATTCAATGAACTTCATCATGACTCCCAGATGGATAAATATCTCCTAAACTGCTTCAGCTGACTTAAAAGTGATTGAAAACATTTTGAACAATTAAAATTATATATATATTTTAATTAATTTACTTTATTTATTCAGTCATGAATTCATTTTGCTTGCACCGCAGCTTTCGTGCTGGTAGTTCAAGTGCAAATTTAGTGTTTTAGCGAACTCTGGCAGCTATACATCGATGTTTTTAAATAAATGAAGAAGTAAATAATGATTTTTTTTGGGAAAGAATGAATAGAAAACAGGAAATAATTAAACATAACATCCTGGTAGTGCCTCAGTAGTACATCCTTCAGCTGCAATTGTGTGAATCTAAAGCATGAAAATGAACTGGCTTTCCTTGGTTTGCAATGAAAGAAATAACACAATATTATGACCTGTAGGTTTCTTTTTAACGTTAAAGAGCTCGACTGCACACAGCCAGTAAAATATTAGTAAAATATTTGACTAAACATGCCAGCAAGAGCATAATTAGGTTCAGACATGGTGACAGTAATTTTAGATGCCATGCTTTTCTCCTCCTCTTCTTGAAACTTTGCTCACACAAAGAAAACAGAAAGCTCTTCTTGTTTTTTAAAGGCGCAACAATTAACCGATAATTAATGGCGCTGTGGTAAGCTAAAGGGGTTTTCTTTTTTCGCTGTTCTTCATCGACGTGGTGTTTCTCTTTCTTGGCTTTCACCTGTTAGTGAGTCAGCGTGGGCTGCTCTGTGAACTGTGACATTTTACACCTTGAACTTTCTGTTGTTTCAGTTTTTGTAAGCTGCTCTCTTATCTTCATCTGTTCTTCCATCAGGGGCTTCATGTGGTTGATTTTGTTTTTCGTTGTCTGAGAAAATGGTTTTAAAATGCCTACGTGAATTTTCACACCCAACCAAGTTGTTGACAGTAATTGTCGACTTTGGGTTATCTGCTTATGATCTAACCTCGACCACCTCTCAGTAACTATCTAGGACAACAATTGAATGACACTTACTAACACTGTAGTGTATTTAAAAGCAATATTTAACAAGAAAATGTTAGTGAAAAGGCTTTAAACGTTAGTTGGTATCGTTTAAAAAATTACAATACCAGTATCATTCAAAGTACCCTTAAAGTGATACAGACACCAGCTGAGTACTTCATTCGATACCCATTACATTATCCGGTGTAACAGGTGTGTAGTGTAGACACACTTTAGAGCGTTTAGGTGGCATCTAGGCTGCTGAACTGCTAAGAGCACTAACTCAAATTCACCACGACTTCACCACCACAGACGGGGTGTAGCTGCTGTGGCAGTGGACCAATCACATGATGCATTAAATCAAAGAACGCTTGCTGTTGATTGGCTGTGAGCAGGTCCATAAATACATAGTCATATTTTCCAGCTCTGGGTGCAAAAAAGATCGATTGCAGGTATCGTTTGACAGGAGACGTTGCAATACTACTTGGTATCGATTTATTTCGAGTATTGATACCTTTAAAGGAATCGAGCACCGTTAGCTTGCCGGCACAGCTAATTAGTTAACGTTAGTTAACGCTTCTCTGTTATTTACGTAGAGTTTTCTAGCTGGAAGGAACCAAATACTTCAAAAAGAGAGGGGGGGCTGTGAGTAGCAGACACAGTTAAATACAAATAAAAACATACAATGTTTCCCACAGGTCGAGAATTTACACGCCCACCAACATCACCCGTCACACCTGACATATGTTGTAAAGCTTTGGATATAGCAGTTAGTTATCGGTGGGTCGCGTTAACCCAATAAACTGACTGATCGCTTATAAGTGACAACAGTATGGTGTTCACCGTAGTTACAGTGTCCTTGGCCGCCATTTCCTGTTTGAAAAGTTGTCCCTCCCCTTCTGGTACTCAGCCAAGATGGCGACTGTTAAGGGCGAGAAGCGTCCATAGTTACACACTCAACTTTTTGACTGTTTTGAGTGCACCATCTGGGTACAGTGTGAACGCACTTATGCACTCAAACTATTAAGAGTTAGTACAGAAGTATGTGATTTGAGACACTGCAGTGATTTGAGTCGACAGTTATCAGTGATGTGATATTTATACTTGGCAGCATTTCTGGGGGCTGAAGCTTCGCTGGTCTGGCTGCATTATGAAACCACAGTTGTGCGTCCTAATTGAAAAAACTAAACTGGAATTTGGATTTTATCAACCTGGGAAGACCACCCAAGTCGATCCTCTGTGTGGGGTATGAGTGACGGTTGTTTAGTTTTAAACCCACCTGATTTCAGATATCTGAGGGGGCATCATCCGTGCACCTGCTATCTACCACTTCTTTCTCTTTCCGGTTACTCTTAAAGCTGCTTCAGTAATAATGTGAAACTCATACACATAAAATACAGTTATTTTCTGTGTAATGACCTTAATAATTTGCTGTCCTTTTTACCAGTTTCCTCTGATATGAAGCATCTTTTATTATCGCTCCCCTCATCTCACTGTAGACCAAAGCGTTGGCGTCTCGATGGCTAAAAAGTTGTGTGTTGATCCTTGAGCTAGGAAACCTTTTTTTTTTTTTTTTTTTTATATGACTCTTGATCATCTTCCAAAGGAACAGTGTCACATTTGAATCTCAACCAGCCAATGAGGGGAAAAAAACCCCCAAAAGACATTGATTTATGAGTAAAAGAGAGAAAGGCTCAATTAGATATCTCTCAGTTTCCCGGCATCAAAGATCATAAATTACAGCAGCAGGCACAGGCAGGTCCACCACCATGCTTGACTAAGATTACATTTGTTTTGGTTCCCCCCGTTATGCCAAATTCTCCCAGCTGGTGGAAAAAAACAGGTTACCAATACGTCACTAGTCCGGTAAATGTGAGCTTTTCTTTCTTTTACAAGCCCCCCTTTTTTCACTTATAAAGTGGATCATGAGAGAATTTAGATGACCTGTTTTATTTTTAGGAGGGCTTCTGTTAGGTGAATTTTAAGAAAATATTCCCCTGTATTTTTAGCCCTGTAAGTCAGTTTTAATCATTTTCTTGTGGGCATTAAATCGCTGTATCAACATCTTTTTATACCAGCAGGAAGAGCTCCACAAACAGTCACTCATGTTCACATAATATATCCCTCTTCTTCTTCTTCTTCTTCTTCTTCTCTACTTTTGGTGTGTTTTGTCTGTATTTTTAGCGTGCCTGCCTGCATTCCCCCTCGGAGGCAGTCGGAGCGAGTGATGTGTCAGCCTCGGCTTCATTGCACTTGTCTTGCTGCGTTCCTGTCTTGAAACTTGTGGTTTTGAGTCAGTTGGTCATGTTTCTTTGATGTGCAGCAGCCAGAGAAAGTGGTGCATTTTGTACTCCACAGTCTGCACTCAGGGTTTGCATCTGAAATATATTTTTAAATCATCAAGACATTACTTCTGTATCATGCTTTCTACTGTAGGAGTTCAACGCCATGCATTGGTGTTGTAAACGGCTTCCTTTAGGCTGAATGTTGTGATATTTATAATACACATCTCACATTGAGATATTTTAAACAACATAAAGAATAAGATCATAAATATGTACATGGTCATGTTTTTAGGAGAGAGGTGGAGATGGATTTGCTTCTTAAAATAGTTTTGTAAGTCATTGATCTTCAACACACCTCGAGTAGGAATGTAGGAAACAGTTATTCTTTTCTCGGTTAATCGAATAGTTTATTCATCTATAAAATGTTAGATGATGGCGATCACCATTTCACAAAGCCCAATATGCAACCTAAAGTGTCTTGTTTTCTCCTGACAGACAGTCCACAACCTTAAAATATTCTGTTTACTATCATAGAGGACTAAAGAAACCAAAAAATATTCACATTTAAAAAGCTGGATGAGCATTTAGGCTTCTTTTTTATGACTCAAAACGATTAATTTATTATCAAAATAGTCGCCGTTTAACTTCCTGCTGATTGACTAATTGTTGCAGCTTGTGTCTTGAGTCATAAATTGACATAGATAAAAAATGGATGCTCATTCCAGCACTCAAACAATGAGTGATAGATTGCATATGTGATTAAAAAGACAAAAAAAAAAGCACAGACGATGACTAAAATAAAAAGCCAGCAAGTGGGCCACCTTGAGTTGAGATCATTTTTTTTCACATGAAATCAAACAACAGCCCAAAACAACTAACAAATTCACATTGAAGCCAGAAGCTAAGATCCTGTTTACCGTTTCCATGACAACATTCATCTCTCTGGTCTGTGTCCTCTTTTGCTGCTACTCTGAATTATTTCCGCTTACTTTTAAGCACACAGAAAATCACACACTAAGCGGATCCTAGGGTTCGATCACTGGAAAGATGTGGTTCATATCAATGTGTACGACATGTAGAGAGCTAGAGTGGTGATCAATATCGATCGGACAGTCATTAATAATCCTAAAATAGTGGAAAAAATGTCCATTACAATATCTGACAGCCCAGGGTGACGTATTTAGATAGCTTGTGTTGTCCGACTAACAGTTGAAAACCTGATTGATTGATTAGTTGACAACTATTAAATTAATTGCCAGCTATTTTGATCATTCAATAATTGTTTGGAGTCACTTTTTAGAGACTAGTGTTCAAGTTCTTTGGTTCCAGCTTCTCAAATGATCTTCTCTTTGATCGTAAGCAGACAGTAATAGAGACAGTAATATACAAATGAATGAAGAATGAAAATAGTTGTTAGTTGCAGCCATAATTTGGTTTAGTATAATAGAAGATGAAAACCAGAAAATATTTACATTTGGGAAGCTGTCAGCAGTGAATTGTGGGCATTTGTACATATAAAAACAAACATTTACAATCAATCAATGATCAGAGTTACTGCCATTTAAGGGTTAGGGTTGATAACAGAACCACATGATCAGTGTGGTGTAACACACCTATGACTCTGATGTAAGTTATGTGTTATCTTGCAAAAATCTAGATGTGTTGACCAGCGACCAACACTTCTGAAGCGTTAATCATCACAAATGCAACTTACCTTTGCAGCTTTCTACAGTAGTTTAGTCATTACTCCTCAGAGTAGATTTATCGAGCCAAAATCTTGTTACACTAGATTTCAGTTATCAATGAAGCGGCAACTACCACAACTTTAATGCTGAGTCAGCGTGAATACCTTTATTAAGATCACTGCCGCTGATAGCTGCTAGATGCTGGCTCCGCATGACTCCCATTCAAAAAAGCATCAACTTTTCTCCAGGAGTACAAAGTCAATGATCTTTTTCAACAGGTCATTATGGTCTCAATTACTAAATTCTGGCCCTCTAATAAGTTTGCTGTTGCCCATTTAAGAAATGATTGCACTGTAAATAAGATTTAAAGACTTACAGCAGCTTTGACTCGTGCTGTGCAGGTTGATTAGTAACAGTTTGCTCGTCAATTGTCGCAACATTTTGGTAAATTAAACGCCACTAGATTGCGATACCTAGATAAAGCAGTTAACGTTGACCCCAAAACTGCATCGCTCAGTGTTCCCAGTAAGCTAGTGTTAGGTTGATAGTGATGGTTTCCAGAGCCCTACTTATTTGGAAGGTCCTGGGTCCAAATGGCAAAGATGGCGCAGACTATAAGCTGCAACTCTGGACTTCAAACCAGCTCCAATGCAAACCACATCTTGATGAATCCATCTTTATTAACAGTCTTATGTTCTCTGTGTATTTTAGAATGGAAGATTTCTCATATCTGTCTTCCTAAGAGGCTGAAACATGATACTGGGTGTTGTTGTATATGTTTTCCAAGTAAAATTGGACTTGACTACTGCTCTGGACAGCAAAGTTTTAGTATGTTAACCAATAAAAACAGACTTATATTACTTATTTTTTGGCTTTCAGCAGCTCTAATAAGTACCTCATAAGATGTCAGTAGAGCTGTGGTTGTATTATGTTCTGCTTCTTGGGAACATTTGGGAGACATTATAGACATAAACATTTTTTACTTTTAGTCTTTTAAAGTGTTTTTAGACTAACATACTTATTGCCAGAACTTTCTTTTGTACTTTTGCAAAGTGTTGAGTCCGTGTTATGATATTCTTGCATTATAAAAAAAAGTAGTTTGACTGTGTGGAAAAGAGGGAGTTCGACTGGGAAGCGTGTGTGTGTGTATGTGTGTGTGTGTGTGTGTGTGTGTGTGTGTGTGTGTCATTTTCAGAGTAGGCCTATTTTTGTTTTTTCAATAGCCTCTTGTTGAGGTAGTTGCATGTCAGGGCTTTCCAGCAGCAGCTAAAGGGCTGCACAGATTGACGCTGCGCCGAGCCTCTTCACACGAGCCTCGGTTGGTACACGCAGCCCTGCTTACACAATCACAAGATACTGTATCGCTGTGTGTTACAGTTCTGTGATGATGATGATGATGATATTGGCATACTCTGCGTTTTCAACTCGCCCACATGAACAGTTAGATCATGGTGGAGGGGGGGGATGCTGCTGAAGTGGCTTAGAAAAAGTTTTATGTTTTTAAAAAGATATGTGATGATCGGATTGCACCTTTTTGTCCACAGTCATGTCAAGTTGGAGTAATAAAAACAGCAGGAAGGTCTTTCATTTCTGCTGCTGAGAAACCTTCTTTTTGCAATTAGTATATTGTTGATTTTACACAAATTTTAACAGATGCAGCAGGCGTTGATTGACTGTAAAGAACGTAGATGTTTACCTTTTTATGTCTGTCATTTGGTTGGTTCAACACTTTGATCCACGCTGAAATATCTCAACAACTTTTCATGGATTATCATCAAGCATGGATCCTGTGACTAGGCCTGTCACAATAATTATCGACTTATCGTACATTAATGTAATTATCAGCATCATCATTTCTCTTCACTTATCGTATGATACATGGACATGACCTTAATCATTTTCAAATTAATATTGTTTATCATTATTATTTCTGAGACAATATATTGTCCAATAAAAGTAGTTATCGTGACAGCCCTAGCTGTGACTTTTCTCCCAACACCATCATCAGGTCAACATTTAAAGTTTCTTTAAGACCAAAAACTTTTAAGCACTGATGAGATTCCCATCAGTCTGAGAAGGAACTAGTGTTTAGAGTTTAGTGCTAATTAGAAGAGTTTAACATGCCAACATCCTAAACTGTGAGGGTGAACATGTTAAACCTATATACCTGCTAAACATCAGTGTGTTAGCATCATCATTATCTCCACCAGACATCAGCCTGTATGTATTATTATAATTAGTTCCAAATAATAATAGTTCATTTGTATCGCGCTTATCAAAAGCAGTGTTACAAAGTGCTTCACTATGAACAAACAGTGAGACACAAGGAGCAAAAGAGGAACAAAATCCAGAGCTATGGTTGACTCAAAAACCACAAACAAAACACCAGGGACGAACATGCAAAAACACCCGTCTAACTGACACCCAAAAATAGAGCGGAGCAAGACCCGAGCGTAATGTAACAAAGCACAGTACTGAAGCTCAAGAGGAAGAATATGCATAATAACTGTAAAGAAAGCCAGTCTTCAAAAGTGATTTTAAAAGAAGATATTGATGTAGAAAGCAGCTTTGGTCCTCTTTAGTCTTAAAGCAGGTTCCTGTTTGAGGATCCCAGGCTGCACGCTGGTTTGTAAAGGTGTAGATGAGGCACAAATAGCGCCAGACACCAGCTAAATGTTGGTAGATTAGCTTCACTCACCAGTGAAAAGAAAAAAAAAAAAGGTAATGAATTTTATGACTGGTAAAATTTGAGCATTAACTCACCATTTAGCCAGTGAAAATTAAGTAAATGTTTCACTTTGGGTGTAGCAGTTCAGATAAAAACCATAAAGGGCTTTAAAAGTAATAAGTCAAATCTTAAAATTAGTTATAAAACAAATGGGCAGCTAGTGTTAAGTCGTTAAAATTGGAATAATGTGTTCTCATTGTTCATATCATTATAAAGCATAACAGGTCCCATTTTAATGGATCGATTGGCACAATTTTTGCACTAATTGATTAATCAGTTATTAATTTAGTGCAAAAATTGTGTGAAATGTTCAAAGGTGATATTGTTTTACTTGACAAGTGATTGAAATTCAAAGATTTAAATGACCAAAAAAGGGATTTTTAAAAAGAAAGTTATTTTTTTGATATAACTTTCTACTTACTATTTTCATAATGGATTAGTTGTATGACAATTCATTTTCTGTCAATCAACAAAACAAATGATTGACTTATACTTTCAGCCCAACATGTTTACCATATCTTCAATTAAAAAGGAACAGATCAAGTCGCTACATATGTATTAAATCTACATATACTCTTGTAATAAGTACTCAGACATTTTATATACATTGTTTTAATCTGAATAACTAGTAACTAGAATACAGTATGTGTCTTTGCCTCAGAGTACCATGTATTAAAAGAAATATTGAGAGCTTCCACCAATCACAGCCACAGTTTATGATAATTAAGCGTTTGGTAATCATTTCATCCTTCGCCATTCCCGTCGTCCTCTTGTTGAGTTTTGACTCCTCGCGATCTTGATCTTGATCTTGACTCCTTGACCCCGTCTCGAAAACTCAGCTGGTGCCGATGCTCTGCTTAGTTGTTTTTTTGGGGGGGGTTTTTTGCTTGCCATGAGCCCTTCCTCTTGAAATGCCACTGTGGCGCCCGTCTCCATGGCAACCCCTCTGCCTCTGACATCAGTACCACCACTCCACAGCCAATGGTGAGGAAGGAGGGAGGGAGGGAAGGAGAGAATGAGAGCCTTGACACACACACAGTCTCTCTCTCTCTCTGAAATCCTGTTGTGCAATTCAGAAGGAGATGTCATTTGTGTAATTTGGGGTGATTACAGCTGCCGAAGAAGACGAGTCCTCCACGACTTCTGCTTCAACAAACGCCGCTGCTCATTGCTTTACAGTCCACACTGATGCATTTTATTAGTAGACTCCTGTTGCATGCTGCTGTCACATATTTCAAATGAGCACAAACCCTTTTTTTTTTTTACTTCCATTGGAGCATAAAATATGATGTCTTTTGTGTTGTGGCCACTTGCCACAAGTAAAAATTTGCAGAAGTGGTCGGTCAGCTTTAATCTTTTTGGTCTCAGTTCTAGATTAAAGTAAGCCTGCAGGAATTTGAGGTTGCACCGAGCACATCTGCATCATGAGCACTGCAGGTTTGACTCATATTGTAAGTGAAGTAGCGCTAATGCAGGCACAGAACTCTCCAAGGACCGACCTCCGTACCGTCGTGGTGTTTTTTTTGTGCACATTTGTCAGCGAGCCTCGTCCGTTGTGCAATGACTTTACGAGCCGAGTATTTACATATAAAACAAATAGTTTCTTTGTAAACTTTTCTTTAGTCTTTTGAAGATCTGCAGAGCTTTCCGTCCTTCCAGCTAATGTTCCAAGTTACTGGCATAAGTTATAAATCAGCAGCGCAGTTTAATAAACAGGTTGTTTATGGATCGTCAGTAAGCTGATTTTTTTCCCAGCAGTGATGATGAACAGCTGCTGCACTCTTCTCTCAATATTTTTATTCTTATTATTGATTCATCTGCTGGTATTTTCCCTTTTTATAAAATTACTATTATTATTATTATTATCACAGCAAAGCATCCCAAAAAGTTAAACTTAATTTACATAATTCACTATTTTTAGAAAGGAGTCTTTGAAGTGTTTCCTCTTCTAGTTTTAGACTCTCACATTTTAACATCTGAGAAGCAGGAACTAGATAATATTTGCCTGTTTTTTGTTGTTGTTTTTGCACGATTATAAGAACTGTAATGATTAATCAAAAGTCACAATCATTGCAGGTTAATTTCTTGTCAATCAACTACTTTAATTAATAACTTAAAGCTGATTTTAGTGTGGTTGTAACCTTTTAATTGGATTAGACATTACTGTATAGCAGATAAAAAGAGTCATAAACACAAGTAAAGGTAATACAGACACAGTTTAAATTGCATTGCAGGTTGGTATTTTATTATATTATAGCACTTTTATTACTGTTAGTATATAAAAAAGTGGTTTTCCAATTAGCTCTTATGTTAATTGGTTATTATCATTCAGGGATACAAGAGGGTGCTTCATTTAATTGGCAGAATTTAGCCGCATGTAAAAAAATTCCACCATCTGAATGTGGCTGAATGTAGAGACTCGTCCGGTTTTATACTTTAATCTACTGTAATACGACCTTGCTGATAACGAGCTCAAACATAACATGAGATATGGAGGTCCGAGTGTTTGGTCAGTGCTGAGAGCTTGAAGTCATACAGCGGTTAATATAAGGGAGTGGCAGCTTTCTTTAGAGGTAGAGAGTAATGAAGGAATGATTGTGAGCTGAGTTATTTATGAGAACTGCTGTGCTTCAAAGCGGACAAAACAGTCACACAAAAGGAAATCGTATTTATCAGAAAGAGTTTATGAATCTTTGTTAAGCTTTTTAAGCAGGAATGTAACAATACACAAAAATCACCGATCAGTATGTAGCTCCGAGGTCATGGTTTGGTATGTTCTTAGTTCAGTAGGGGCGAAAAAACAGGCAGGAAATAACATTTTGATCCCATTTTTTTAATGTAAAAACTCAACAATGGCTCATTATGGTTTCCCAGAGTCAAAGGGTGCAAAGAACAGTCTAAAAAACTCAAATCTATTCAGTTTACTGTCATGTATGATGAAGAAATGCATTAAATCGTCACATTTTATCAGCTGAAACTTACCTCAAAGAATGATTCAGTTATTGAAATAGACGCAGATTCATTTTCTGTTGATCAACTAATCGATTAATCGACTGAGCCTTGTAAGTAATATCAACTTATTTCAAACTAACTAGCAAGAAAGCAAAGTTTATTTATATATCACCTTTCACCGACAACAGTCACAAAGTGCTTCACATTCAAAATAAATCAAATAAAATGAAGATAAATGAAAGCAAAGACACCAGATATGCCCTAGTGTTAGTGAATATTAGTAGTGTACATATTTGTATGACCATGGTGGCTCGTGGACATGGTTTAGACGCAGCAGTGAACCACCTGGATCCTGATGTGATGGTGTGTTTCATTAGCTGACATTAACATAAACAGGATTTACACTCATTTACTGCTTGATATAGCCCCTCTGCTCTTTTCCCTTTGATGGTTACATAAAGCCCAATTCAGGCCGGTGACAAAACACTTAAAAAAAAAAAGAAGTGAGAATCTACATTAAAATAATATCCAAAGTTGTTGTGAAATGTAAGAAGAGGGGGAAGTTGCATCCTCAAACTTACTTCTTCAAAGTCTGTTTTTGGTTATTATTCACATTTCTGAGGATTTCCCTAGTGAAAATGAAACCCTTGATGGTGTTAAATGATATAAATGAATAAATCTTGTTAGTGTAGTACAGAATTAAGGTAGCGGTGTGTTTTTCTTAAGACAGTAAATGCTAAAATGAGACCAGGAAAGTGAGCTGAAGTGGATTACCAGCAGCATTTTCTGCTATGAAGGGAACATTTGTATATAAGCAAATGGTTCTCTGTGCTCCATTTTTTTTTTTATTGTGTTTTATATTTTTAGTGTCCTTTGTGTTTGTAGTGGAGGAGGGCTCCAGCTTATCTGAGCACACACAGACAGCAGGGAAACAGAGAGGCACCAGATCCATCACAGAGCCAGCTTATCATATATAATAACACATAAGTCCATTTTTTTTAAATCATGCAGTCATGCGAAGGATGGGTAAAAAGTTTCTCGTGAACACTAAATTCTCACAGTCATCCTGCTCAAACCTGCTTATTGTGGTTAGTTTACACAGAAACAGGAAGTGTGTCATGATGAGCCAAAAAGAAGAGAGATACAGCCAAATGTGTAAAAGGGGATAGTGGATCAACCCTCCAAGTGACAAACAGAGTTGGTTTATATTTTGTGTGTGTGTTTTTTTTATGTCCTCCACAAACAGCTAAGTTGACCGTATTTGTATGAACTCTTGTAGGTGATGATCATTGAAGCTTGATGCTTTACTAACAACGACACCTCTGAGAAAAGCTAATGATTAAGGATTCGAAATGGCTGGTAATAAGACAGATGCACAAATTAATTGCAGAATAAGGACTTGAACGCATATATCGATTTTTAAAAGAATACATTTAGCAGCTCTGTGATTGTATAAATGTATTTTAGTAGCATTATTTGATATTAACTTGATAATTGGTGTGGAAATATGGGAAAGAAAGTGTAAATTATAATCTGCTTACGTTTAAAGCAGCTTTCATTAAGTATAAATTTGAAAAAAAACAACAACTACCAAGCAGCTATTTTCATTGTTGATTCATTTGGTAATTATTTTCCTGCTGCGTTTGTGATTTAATAAATATTCCAGTAGTAAGGAAACAGTGCTGCAGGAGTTTTTCTCACTGTTTTCCAAGTTGCACCTTCCTCCAATGCACCTGTTGTAAATTCAGGTCCTTTTTTAAATTGTTTGCCGTATAAAATGCCAGATTTTTTAAAAATTCCCATGGTCGAATGTCCTTTTTTGTTCCACCAGCAAATATTCTTTCTACAGTTGTCACAAAAAAGGATAACAACCAAACCTTCACTGCTAACCTTCAAGTTAGAATCTGATCATTTTTTGCACTTTTGCTTAAATAATGACTTAAAAGATCAAATAATTCATCTTAATAGTTGCAGTTTGCAGATACGTTTTCTGACGATGGAGCATAAAAACGAATGGAAACTTGACCATTTACACATGGACAGAAGCTGCAAAAAACCATGTATAAAATCTTTCAAACATTAACCCCTAATTGAGTTTGATTCATATGTTCACTTTATCATTAGTTTAGATCTCAAACATGATGATAATATCTGAAATAATGAGACTCACCGGCTTTAAAACCCACTAAAATATATCAATCATTGACGTGATCTATAATCTGCTGTGATTTGGTGTCACATTAGATTTACTACTTAGAATTACTACTATTAATTTAGATAAACTAATATGATGTCAATGTGTTTGGCTGCTATGACTGTCTATCAGCACACTATCTAAGTGTCTCTTCAGCTCGTGTTGCCTTTAAAGCCCTTTATAAACTGTAGGACTCTGTGATGTCGACCTCCTTTGTGCGCAGACGTACATATCTGGACGTTTTTTCGGTATGCGTTGCCCTGAAGCATGTTGAGCTTTTTTACCCCCTCTTCTTCTTCTTCTTCCTTCAACCCAACCCCTTGAACGTCGGCATGGTAACAGCCTGATTGCATAACACAGCGGTTGCAGTATAAAGCCTTGTATTCCCATCTCCTTGGAAACAGAGACCCCACTCCTCCTCTCCCCTCCCCTCCTCCCCTCCTCTCTGTGTGCTCCTTCCTGGGCACTGAGCATGCTCAGACAGCGGTACAGACGCAGAGGAAACAGGCAGCTCAGAGCAGATTGTCTCTCTCTTTAAATGCACTGTTGCATGTTTTGAGACCTCAAATACAGCTCTTATCGACCTCAGCATCTTTTATTGAGATAAGAAAAGTAGTTCAATTATGAGAAAGACTGGTACCTTAAGCCAGTGACACTAGTTAGGTTAGTAAAGGTGTCTTCAAAGATGTAAAATAAGATCCCTTTTGGAGCTAAATGTAAGTATCAAAGGTTAGGACTCTAGGCCTGTTTATGGACAAGTGGAATTAACTGAGATTTGAAGCTTCAGCTAGGGCTGCAAATTCAGATTATTCTCATTTTTGATAAATCTGCTGATTCATTAAATGGTTAAAAATGCCCCAATTTTCCAAAGTTTAAACGACAGGTTCAGAATATTTCAACTTTGTCTTAAAACTGCAGTCAGATGCTCACATGAACACTGAAAGAGGTTTTCCTCACTGTAATCATTCCTCCTGTTCACACTGATCCTCTTTAAATGTGCTTTAAATGTAAGTGATAGGGCCAAAATCCATTTTCTGCAAAAATGCATTTAAAAGTAGACGCGAAGCTAATACGAGGCTCCAGCAGTCTGAGTGAGTCATATCAAGTGGTATCTGACACATTTACAGTCTTTTTAGCATCAAATTCCCTCTTAGTGTTTCCCTGTTGAGCTGTGGTGGAAGTATAGTAACAAAAAGAGGGACTTTGGCTCTAAGAACACTGTAACGTTGAAAGATATCTACTTGATTTGACTCATCTTGACTAAACTGAAGCTTCATATTAGCTTCAGATAAACTTTTAAATACTTTATTTTGCAAAGAAGGAGGACTGTGGATTTTTTCCTGCATCGCTTACATTGTAAGTGCATTATGAAAGAATGTATTAAATGGTCAGTATGAACATTAGGAATGATTACAGCAAGAAAAACATGTTTCAATGTTCTTTTGGGCTTTTGTACGATCAAGAATCAAAAGCTTTTTAAGACTAAATCCACATTTGAGAAGCTTGAGCTTGTGAATTTTGGGCATTTTCTTCATACAAATAGCTTAAAAGATTAATGAATTACCTAGATTATGACCAATTAATTCTGTCCGTTGACTTATTAACAAGTTGTTTGTAGCTCAGTGTTGTTGGGCTAAGCTAGAAAACACTGAGGAGTTACAGTCAGCCGTGTGAGACAGGTGTCGCCATCAGCTGGCTGTGATCGCTGAGCCATGTGTGCTCTGCTCCCAGACGTCTCACATTCACATTCAGTACAAATCAAAAACCCCTTTTGATGAAGGAAGTTGTAGCTCTCAAGTTCAAAAATCCATGAAAGCCCCGAGAGCTTCTCAGAACTTAAGAGATCACTGATAACGTCGAGCATGTCGGGACACTCGTAGTAAACCTGGGAGAACATACTGATACTATACACCCGACTCTCTGTACTTTGTACTTCCTCAAACGTCCTGCTTTTACAAGGCTGGACAAACTGACAAGGAACTGAAGGGCTTGCCTCAGTAAACATGATGAAATGTAGTGTGGAGTAAGAAAGTCAGCTAAGACCTTAACCCATCCTTGACCTTTACTCAACTCCATTCAAGGCCCATTTTGCAACGTCCGGTGCATTTTTAGATAAAATGTTTTTGTTTTAAAGGATTTTCCTGCAAACCAGAGAGTTATTATTATACTCACATAGGACATAAAATGAATGAATGTATCTGCAGCTTTGGTTTCATTTTCTGTCATGTCATGTCTCACAAGCAATTTCAAGATGACAACGTGGCTCTTGGGAAATTGTGATTGTAATCCTTTTAATTTAACAATATTCTGGTGTTTTTATAGACTTTTATAGAAAAAAACAATATTGATAGATTAATTCATAATGAATATAATCACAGGCCCGTCACGAGAATTAATTTTGTTGGACGATATATTGTCTCAGAAATAATCGCGATAAACGATATTATTGTCATTTGATATTATTGCCAAATTAGACTCATATTTAACATTCATTAGGATTCACACACACACACATCCACAGGTTCTTTGCGTCAGCTCCTCTTTTACACATTAATCTCGAACCTTTTCAATTTAACAGAATTAATTGTACACTTCGATGCATCCTAGTATTGTGGAGATATTCTCTGTTTGTGTGTTTACATCATGTGTGAGATTATTTTGCTGTGTCAAAAAATTAGTGGAGGCTGCAACCATTGACTGTTGCTCTCTCTCTAAAATAAATAAATAAATAAATAAATCTGAAGGCTCGTCTGTGCCAAAGCGTCTCTGCCCCGGATCAGATGTTAGCTTTGATGAATAAGTCTTGTAGCTCCCTGCTGCTCTGTACACGACGGTATCTACGAGTGGAGAACAGTTACATGGAGAACTGTTTCCTCCCACACACACACACACACACACACACACACAGACATATATATATACACACACATTCCTCTCACACAAGTGGAAAGGAAGGTCACTCATATTTCCTTCACAGAAGACTGGCACACTTGTGTTTACATTTTAGTCCCTACACCCCCGTCACTATAGCAACTCTTATTCTTATTCTGTTGTACTTTATGTGGGTGTTTTTCAGTCATTTCTCTTGTTTGTGATGTGGCAGAAATAAAATATAAAATCACTATCGGCTGGATGTAAACGATGCAGCTCGAGTAGGGAAGGGAAATGGTTATTTTGGCACATTTTCTCAATTTCTTACCCTGATGAAGAGACGTGTTCAGCAGTCTTTCATTTTCTAAAGGCACATTGTTCAAGACCGAACTAGAAATCGTGGACATTTGAGTTTCTTGGCAGCATCTCGTGAATTTGACACAGTTTTAATGCATCAGTACCTGTGAACTGAAGTTTAAATTAGGGCCTGACTGATACTGGATTTTTGGAGCCAATATTGGGGAATTGAAAAATTCCTATATTGATATATCAGCTGTAAAATGCACTTTTCTTTTTGGCAATGCGGTTATCAAATACTTGTTACAAAGGAGACTGTTATCTTTTATAGTTTAATTAACTTTATTGTATTAAACAGGAGTGTCAGACTCATTTTAATTCACGATCGGACCCCTTGACTGGGGGGCCATGTGTTTGACATACCCCTGGTATAAAATGACATTAGTGCACTGAAACAGTAAACTTTACTGGCAATTTATTAATTATAAATTCCTATAAATTATGAAACATTTATTACAAAAATCATATGTACATATATATTTAATTTGAATTAAGAAAAAGGGTCAAATACACATAAAATGCTGCTTATATAAATTTAAATATATACATTTTCAGGGCATATCGGACAACATATACGCCGATACTGATATATCTGGGATGGACCAATATCGGCCGATTAATATCAGCTGATCGATATATCGGTCTGGCTCTAGTTTAAATACCCACTGGACAAAAAAAAAAACCATTGCTGTGGATTAATCATCTTAAACACAATGATTTCATGTAGCTTAAAAATGAGTAAAATGACAGAAATGTATTAGTCACACTGCTCGAAGGCAACACCCAGAAAGCTTTCCCTCCTTTTTTTAGGTTTTAACAAAAATGCTTTTTTGTGACAAAAACAATTTCTTAGAGTCAAACTTGGCAATGTGAAGCACAAGTTTAAACGCCAGTGTGGGAATTTCAAAATATCTCCAGCTCCTAGCGAGCGTGAGAAAGTTGAAAACAGCCATTAAGGCACTGAAAAGAGCCAGAAATTCAGCAGTGGACATGTCTGTACCTAGAATGGTTTCTCTCTCTCTTTCTCTCTCTCTCTTTCTCTCTCTGTCTCGGTGTGTGGAGGAGGTGTCTCACAGGGAGGGCCAAGATTTTTAGAGTGGAAATGTACAATTAGTCTACACACGCGCACGCGCACACACACACACACACACACACACACACACACACACACACACACACACACACAGTCATACTGAGACAGACAGGCAGACATTTTTTACACATGGAAAACAGTACATCCTTTTAGTTTTTATTGCATTTTTCTTTGAATCATTAACCCAATTTTGCACATTATATCATCACAATAAAATCCTACTGAATTATGAAGCACCTGAATGCACCAGCTGCTACAAGACTGCTGTTTTAGCCGAGTGGCACAATATAAAGCCAAATTAAACGCATGCAGAGCAAACAAAGATACCAAAGCTCTCAAATAGGATGGGAGGAGATCACTGAACATGTAAATACTTGTTAATGCTTCATCCTAGGAAGAAAAAAGACTCGCAGGCAAGAATTTACACTAAATTTTCCTTCTTTATCTCTCTTTTACACCACAGGGTCAGTTATTTTGTTCCTTATGTACATCTGATCGTACACGCAGTAGTGAATCAGTAGATTTTGTTTTGTGTTAAAAGTGTTATGACGTTGAAGTTCTCGCTTGAGGTACTTTTTAGCTGATAGCCAACATGTCTCCTCATGAAGAGATTAGTGAGTAATAATGGGAACTATGTGTGTGATTTTTTCCAGTCTGAGTATTGTAGGTAATTTGTTCCGTGTTTGCATAATCAGTTTCTCTTTTAGGAGTAAATTTGACTCAAATTTAAAAGCCTATATAAGTGGTAAATAACATGAAAAAATAGGCATGATTTGACAGATGCATATAATGTAATGTTTATGCATTAGCTTATCGCCCCTCTCTGTCTCTCTCTTTTTCAGTCTGACTCAATCATCAAAGTCATACAAACATGTTTTATCATTTCCTGAATATGTTTGTGCTTTTCCTCTTTGTTGCATTGCCAGTATTGCATCATTGAATTGTGCAGCCGTCCAAAAAAATAATGCCCACTCAACAACAAGACCAACTGTCACATCAGGACTGTCTCTGAAGGGAATATTTGGTCAAAGAGGTTTACGAAATACTTTGCTGACTCTGTGGGAAATGTCTTGTTCCTTGTTAAAATACAATAACAGTGGTCAGCCCCCTTCTGTTTTTTCTTGTGAATCAAATCCTGGCATCACAACATTTGGCTTCTAGGCTTTAAATATGTGTGTTTTTTTATTGTAAGATATAAAATTCACATGAATACAATATTGATACAACTAAAATAATATGTACTAGATGCTAAGTATTATCATTCATGTAACAAAGTGGATTTCTGAGTGGGATTCAGACACAGAGGCCAAATGTAACCTACTCAAATCATGTCATGCATATGTTTTCATGCATTTCAAATTATTCCTTTTCGAATCAATACATGCATACACACACAATAATTAGTAATAATAAGGAATTTTAAATATAAACATTAAATATCTGTGCTTGAACGAAGTGTTGCAGCAGTTTTTAAGCTCACTTCATACTTTGAGGTCTGGTAGGATAAAAACAAGTTATGTAGTAGACGTGCAGGTGCTGGACTTAATAACAATCTGTAACTAAATCAGAAAGCAGTCTGCACGCTGTAGCTCTTAATGCAGCTATAATTTAATGAGATATCAAGAGTAACGTCTGGTAGTAGCTCTGGTAGTATAGTCATTAAGGTGTGTAGTGAACCTTTCTTTCTCTGCGACCTGTTTGCCAAAAAACATGTTGAAACTTATAATGATGCTAATATCATCGTTGCCTGAGGATTAATACGGGAAACTGAGGATGAGCTCTCTGTGTGGTACCTGTGACCCCTCCTCTCTCTGTGTGTTACCTGTGACCCCTCCTCTCTCTCTGTGTGTTACCTGTGACCCCTCCTCTCTCTGTGTGTGTTACCTGTGACCCCTCCTCTCTCTCTCTGTTTGTTACCTGTGACCCCTCCTCTCTCTCTGTGTGTTACCTGTGACCCCTCCTCTCTCTCTGTTTGTTACCTGTGACCCCTCCTCTCTCTTTGTGTGTGTTACCTGTGACCCCTCCTCTCTTTGTGTATGTGTTACCTGTGACCCCTCCTCTCTCTCTGTTTGTTACCTGTGACCCCTCCTCTCTCTCTGTGTGTTACCTGTGACCCCTCCTCTCTCTGTGTGTGTTACCTGTGACCCCTCCTCTCTCTGTGTTTGTTACCTGTGACCCCTCCTCTCTCTCTGTGTGGTACCTGTGACCCCTCCTCTCTCTGTGTGTGTTACCTGTGACCCCTCCTCTCTCTGTGTGTGTTACCTGTGACCCTTCCTCTCTCTGTGTGTGTTACCTGTGACCCCTCCTCTCTCTGTGTGTGTTACCTGCAACCCCTCCTCTCTCTGTGTGTGCTACCTGCGACCCCTCCTCTCTCTGTGTGTGTTACCTGCGACCCCTCCTCTGTGTGTGTGTTACCTGTGCGTTACCTGTGTTACCTGTGACCCCTCCTCTCTCTGTGTGTTACCTGTGCGTTACCTGTGTTACCTGCGACCTCTCCTCTGTGTGTGTGTGTGTGTGTGACCTGCGACCCCTCCTCTCTCTCTGTGTGTTACCTGTAACCCCTCCTCTGTGTGTGTGTGTGTGTGTGTGTGTGTGTGTGCGTGCGTGTGTGTTACCTGTAACCCTTCCTCTCTCTGTGTGTGTTACCTGCGACCCCTCCTCTCTGTGTGTTAGTGTGTGTGTGACCTGCGACCCCTCCTCTCTCTCTGTGTGTTACCTGAGACCCTTCCTCTCTGTGTGTGTTACACACCAAGTGCTTCACATTAAAGGGCCTAAAAGGAGCATAGAGCAATGTTAAAAAAGAACAAATAAGAAAGAAAAAGAAATATCAATGTAAGATGGGAGCAGAATCAAACATAAACTAGAGAGGTTTGTCAGTTGTCTGTATTTGTGCAGCTCTTCAAGTGTAAAGTTAGATGTTCTTTAGTTTGTTCCACTCCTACGTTCTTGTTCTTACTTTTATCTTTGAACAGATAACTGTAGCCCAGTTTTCAGATCCAGTCTGTAACTGATGTGTATGAGCCGGGTGGAAGATACTGCGAATACAGACTGAACATTTCCTCGTGTGAGGAGGTACTTCACCTTAAAAGCTTTCCACTGGCAAACCACAGGAAGGAAACAGCATTTGTCACGGAGGTTAGCGCCTGACTGACGCTGCTCAATTACAATTGATCTGCACAGCAAGACAGGTTTTATCATTTCAGAACTAGGTTAGAAGATTACAGATAAATAATCAACCACAGTGAGATACTTTTAAAATGAAGAGCGGCAGTTCGAGCAAACCAGCCAAACATCCGACTTGTCATTGAGTAAAACAAGCTTCTTTTTTTCTGTCTGTTTTTTGTATTGAAAACCACGTGTGTCATGCCCACATCACAGGCTCTGAGCACGATGGTTCACAGCTCGATGTAGATAGGCCAACTGTGTGAAAAGCAGCGATATTGGCAGCTATTGAGGAGACGTTGGTGCTGTGTCATGCTTTTCTGTTGCAGAGATTGCATGTGTCAGTAAAGACGACCCTCAGCTCATACAAAGAAGTTTTAAGTTCACAATAATGTCACTTATTTCTAGTTCAAATGTGAAGTAGGACAAACTGTGTTCTCGCTTATTAATAATGCAATTCTGACTGAACTGGTTACTTTAAATAGTCTCGTCAGATTCTCCAAACCTGCTTTTTTTTTCTCTTTTCTTTCTTTTTTTGGGCCACTTTGAGGCAGCGGAAACACACACACACACAGACACACACACACACACACACACACACACACACACACACACACACACACAAACTGTCACATCATCACCTTTTTAAGTTGATATGTTGAACTTGTTGGTAAACAGTTGCTGATTTCCACATCCAGCAGTTACACAACAACATTATGATAACTGTATTTGTTTACATACACCAATTGCTTCATATTAGAAGAAGCTAAAAGGAGCATAGAGCCATGTTAAAAAAACAAAAACAAAAAACATTGTAATGTAAGATGGAAAATAAAAATACTTATTACATATTGTCCACCTGCTGAATATAACTCCAGTACTCACTTTCTTTTAGCTCTTTTTTGCTCTCTACTAACTCCTGAGGGTAATATCTGGCTCTTTAGCTGCTAAATGCGCCACTATGTTCACCAGCTAGTCTACAGTTAACTGTGTCTGTTTGCTGTTTGGTGCTGAGCTGGTAGTGAACAGTGGCTTCATAGAGCTTTTTCTCTGAAAACAGTTCAGGCTCTGGGTTAAAGTTGCAGCCAGACAGCTAAAACAATGAGCTGAAACTCATTATAAAGCTCCATAAAACCAAGAGGAGCTGCAGAGTCACTGATAAGTCTTTGTAGGTGCAATACTACGAGCCACACCTCTAACTTTACACTGTTATTGTGAAAAATCTCCATTCTAGCTGCTTTTAGGATAGGATTGCTTTAAGATAACACTCTTTTAGAGTATATTACACTCCTCTTTATACTGCCCCCTTGTGGATCAAGTTTAAAAAGGAGAGCATGCAGAAGCTTCAGGTGGTCTTCATGCAGACATTGCTCAAAAAACCGAGGTGGTGTAGTTCAAGCGACTTGTTCTGTAATGCTGGAGTCGATATTTTTCACCTGGGACACTTGATACATTTATCTTTAGGCTGAATGTTGTGCGCTTCCTTTTACAAATGCGGTGTGTTGTATGTGTTCGTGTGTGTTTTTATCCTTGATTAAGAGTCTGTAATAAAGTTGTTGTTGATGATGATATTGAAATATTTTGTTCCTCTCTTCAGCATCGGTGTCTAATAGTTTTTTCTTTTCTAACTATGCAGCTCTGCTTATGACCGGGACAACAAGATCCGTGTGGCCATTAAGAAGATCAGCCCCTTTGAGCACCAGACGTACTGCCAACGCACCCTGAGAGAGATCAAAATCCTCCTCCGCTTCAAACATGAGAACATTATCGGCATCAACGACATCATCCGCACGCCAACCATTGACCAGATGAAGGACGTGTATCCTTTTCCAGACAGTTGGAGTTCGAGCCTCAGCGGCATAAATAATCAATTTCTGACTTTATACTTCAGAACAGTAAAATGACATCTGTTTAGCATCTTAACTACAAAGGATCTGGTGTTAGACATGCTGATAATGTCGGTTTTCCTCAGTTATTTATGCGTTTTACTCTGAAATCTAAATCTTTCTTACATGTCACCAGTGAGGTTTGTCTCACACTTGAGCTTTCATGTTGAATTGGCGTTGAATGAGGGGGGTTTGAGTTGTGTTTTATTGCATAATAGCCGCCTGTCACCACATATTTGGCAGAAACACTCTTCACTCTAGCCCAGCAGCGACGATACAAACTGTTGGAGACCGTAGCCGCTGTCCGTTACATAATGTACTGTGTGTCGTTTTACACTCTGCGTTACCTAAAAGGAAGCCCGCAGCTACTCAGCTCATTGCTTTTCTGCTTTTAAGATAACACGAGCAGTCATCCGCACAAAAAAACAATAAACCCCTTACAGATAAAATATCTCTCCTTCCCTGAAATGAGGTTTCCTTCTCTAGAAGCTCTTCAGTGAGGGTGCACCTCAGCCAAATTTGATTTTTTTTTTTTTATGCCACTCGAGCACTACCTTATCTTACCACCACAACACTTCACGGCCCTTTTGAGATTTGACTCATTTTAGAAGTTGCACAAAATAGCAGTCAAGTCAGCAGTTCATCCAAAAAAACAAGATAATCGTCTGAGATGAATGATGCAAAGTTTCTTCTTTTCATTGCAATGCTAACGAGCTCAAATCTGAGTGTGCCATTAAAGCTGAAATATAATCTAATTTTGTAAGACATACACACACAGTCTAACTTCTGTATGTTTTAATAAGCTTTTTATGTTACAAGCAAGCAGAGAAAGCTCTTTAACCTGACGCTGTGCAGATATATTGTCCAGGATCTCATGGAGACAGACCTGTACAAGCTTCTCAAGACTCAACACCTGAGCAACGACCACATCTGCTACTTCCTCTACCAGATTCTACGAGGGCTCAAGTACATCCACTCTGCCAACGTCCTACACCGCGACCTGAAGCCCTCCAACCTCCTGCTCAACACCACCTGCGATCTCAAGGTAGAGTCGGCTTGTTCCCCCCAAAATACATTCTCCAGGAAAGGCCTTTTAAAGCCTAAATTTAACTGGTTTTGCATGCATTGGCTAGCAAAGAAAAGCTGCCATACACTCAAATCTATGAAGTATTTGAAAGAAAAAGGATCAATTAACTTACTAAACGTGCAAATAAACATTTTATTGCACATTTCTGACTGCTTTAATTGGTGATGGAGGAACGTTCATCATGTTTGAGGAGGACAACATGATTAATATTAGCTCTTAAGTACAAATCAGCCATACAAACATGAATCTGAAGGCTCTGAACATGTTTTGATGGTTTTAAATGAAAGGTAACATCTCTTCTGTCCTCAGATCTGTGACTTTGGTCTGGCTCGTGTGGCTGATCCTGACCACGATCACACTGGTTTCCTAACAGAGTACGTAGCCACCCGTTGGTATCGAGCACCTGAGATCATGCTCAACTCCAAGGTGAGTGTCTTCACCTGCTGTGTGTGTATATGTTGACATTGACAATAGTCAGTAGTTTAATGTATGATCAGGGCAAGTGAAAATATAATTTGTTTTTATGGATAAAATCTGTGTTTTGCTTTTTTAATTATGCAAAATATAATATAACACTTTTCTTAAAATTTCAATTTGCTTTCTTTCGTTCTGAATCCTGCAGATTATCTAATATAATTTAACAGTAACACAAAGACACTAACACCTAAATCCAAGCCAAAATGATTGCCTTTAAACCTACTATGCTTAGTCAGGCTTAGTATATACATTATACATATTAATGTTCAATATATGAGACACGCCAGCTATTTTTATTATATTAGATTCATATGTATTCATGACTGTGTCTCTCTGCCCCTCGCTCTCAGGGCTACACTAAGTCCATAGACATCTGGTCAGTGGGTTGCATCCTGGCTGAGATGTTGTCCAACAGGCCAATCTTTCCTGGGAAGCACTATTTGGATCAGCTCAACCATATTTTGGGTAAAAAAAGAATTATCTTTATATATCTATTTATTTTAGGAGTGGAGTTATACTGTGGTGTGTGTTGTTTTTTAACAACCAGCTAACACAGAAGAGCTTCTCAGTGTTCACATAGTAAAAAATAAAGTCTGTAGATGTTTTATTATTGGACGGTTTTGACAAAGATCTTTTTCATGGTGGTTTCCACACCTTGTTTTTACATTTCTTTAACAGTCTCACTCTCTATTTGGAAAAAACAAACATTTTGAAATGTAGATGTTAATCACTACTAATAATAACTTTATTTGTGGAGCACCTCTCATGCAAAGATACAACTCAAAGTGCTTTTAAAAAAATCACTTTTCACAAAGAAACAAACCATATAGAAATCATCAAAGATTAACAATGATGCAAGTTAAGTTAAGTTAACCCAAACTTAACCTACATTTAAAAAATCTGTTTGCTGTTCTTAGATCAAGAAGAGGATGTTATGAACAGTTCAGGGCAGAAAGGAGCCTCACCAGATTTCTTGTGGGAACATCTAAAAGAACATAGTGGAAGATCTGAGACTTCTTGTCAGGACTTAAAGATATGTGTATAGATATGAAGCGGTTATAAATAATAATGTTATTGGAAGTAAAGTATGTACTGTGTGTTAGCGGTTACATCTCTCAAGATTACAGATATTCACAATAGCTGAATCATGATAGTCACATTTGAAGAACTTCATGTTGCCTCCAAGTTGAGACGATTGTAAGTCTGTTTGTGAAAGTTAACAGCAAGTTGTGTCTGCTTACAACTTTAGAAAACTTCAGGACTAAAATTTCACACTCGTTGTCAGTAGCAACACTTTCCTCATGCCAGTCCATAGATAGTTGTTAATGTGCATTTATCAAGCTGTACTTTTTGTGTCTTGGTGCTAGACCACATATGGCTTCTCCCATCTGTCGGTTTGTTGTGTGTTCAGAGACAGTTTTTTTTACTCATGCAGCTGAAAACTTTTAACAACGGCTTGTGCATTTCAAACTTGTCTCATAAAGAATTGAGTTTGTGTTTTGAATGATTTTCTGTCTGTTTTGTTGCTTCAGGGATCCTCGGTTCTCCCTCCCAGGAGGATCTCAACTGTATCATCAACATTAAGGCCAGGAACTATCTGTTGTCGCTGCCGCTGCGCTGCAAAGTGCCGTGGAACCGCCTCTTCCCCAACGCTGATCCCAAAGGTCAGAGCCGGGACAACCGCTCCAAAGACAAACATGATTCCCGCTGATCGTGGAATTTTTTTAGAGTGTTATGAATGTTTGAGAGGTGGTACTGCAGACAGGGAAGGTCATGTCAGTTTAACAATTTCCTGAAGAAATTCCTGAAGAAAATATCATAAACGTTACGTAAAAGTAAAACCCAACAAAGCAGAACAGCAACATGATGAAGCCTGTGAATAGTCAGGTTTTAGTAGAAAGGAGTGTGTCCAATTCCAATTTGTGGAGGAAAAAGGATGAAAATACATTTTTAATAACATTTTTCAGTCTGGACAACATGTGCACATATTTCTTTTCTCTTGAGTCCAAAACAAGTAGCGGATTGCTGCTTCTCAAGGACTAAAATAAACTGACAATACTCCCTCTAAAAATGTTGTTTATTACATTTAGAAGAAGTAAATGTAATGAAATGTTTCTCTGGTAGGTTTATACACAGAGGAAGCAAAAAATCAATAGTTACACGGTTCAGGTTCGTTAATTTTTAAGTGACTTCTTCATTAAGAATAATCGAACTAGAGCATCTGTTCTAATGTTCACTATGTCAGATCCAATCAATGTTACTGGGGAGAGGAACAAGGTGCAGCTAAAGTCACACAGGTTGCATCCAAAACAGTTTAATTTCTTGCTGGATTATAAAGATTTAACTCCAGCTTGCCTGTTTTAATAGTTTATTGAATAGAGGTGGAGATATACTGTTGTGCAGGGCTGCAACTAATAATTATTTGCATTATCAGTTTACTCTCAATTCATCATTTTGTTTTTAAAATGTCATAAAATAATGAAAAATACTGTTATACTTCCCCAAGAGTCAAAGGTGACAGCTTTAAATGTCTTATTTGGATCCTAAAAGAACCCACAGAGACAAGTTTACTATTATTAATGACAAAAAACATTGAATCTTTACATTTGAGGAACTGAAACCAGCTAATGTGACTAAAATAATTATTCAATAATCAATATAGTTGCAGATTCATTTTCTATTTATTTGATTAATCGACTTGCAGCTCTTATTCTGTGTGTCGTCTATTCAGTTCTACAGTCATTTAACTTTATGAAGCTTAAGTATGAAAAGATTTTAAACATGCTCTAGTTCAACAAATCAATCATATGTTAAATAAAATCAATGCATATCGCCCCTGAAAATAAATAGTCCTGCAGCATGTGGTGTGGTATGGCGCCCTCTAGTGGACAACTCAGTTTATTGACAATGCATGTATGTGTGTTGATCACCTGCATTAACTTGTGTGTTTTTTGTGCTGCAGCTCTGGACCTGTTGGACAAGATGTTGACCTTTAACCCTCACAAGAGGATCGAGGTGGAGGAGGCCTTGGCACACCCCTACTTGGAGCAATATTACGACCCCACAGATGAGGTGAGTCCCGTTTTTCTGATTATCTTTCATATTTCTCTTTTTTTAAATTTTTTTTACATTTTTTAAAGCAACATATATTATATCTGTTGTAAATACCTTTGAGGGGATTAGAGGTCTTAAGTCTCACACTCCTTTTTCCTCTCTGCTGCCGTGTTGTAGCCTGTCGCTGAAGCCCCGTTCAAGTTTGACATGGAACTGGATGACCTACCCAAAGAGACACTGAAGGAGCTCATCTTTGAAGAAACTGCACGTTTCCAGCCTGGATTTAGATCCTAACATCTCAACACAGGTAAGTCCTCACCACTGCAGTCTAGATTAAAACCTTAAAACTCTAGAGAGACAGTGTTAAGAGCTACAGAGGGGAAATAACTAACTTTACAAGCTCAAAAAGATCAGGGGAGATCCTCGTCACAGTCCCGAACTCGCCTCCGCTGCTTTAAACAACCTAAATTTACCAACTCACCACTTTTAAAGAGCTGAAGTAAAGACCCTTGAAGAGTGTTTTCTGACCTCACACAACACACTTCAATATAGATTTAAATTTTGCTCTTGCAGAGTTTGAAGTAGTGGTACTTCACTAGGATAAAAAACACTTTAAAAACAACCTATCTGAACTGGAACTTTTAAAGGAGCAACACCAGTATAATTCTGCTTTTATTACAGCTGTTTGCAGCAAAAGTAAAACATGAAACTGTCTGAATTTGTAGCTCAGACTGTGAAGAAAAGACATATTGAGACCATTGACTATATATAAATGTGACCCAAAAAACAGATGTTGAATATAAGAACATAAAAACATTGTTACTGATGCCTTTTAATCTAAAGCTTGAAGCTACATCTGTTCAGGCCTCCGACATCAAACATTATCATTTCCCACCAAATCACACTCCTCACTCAGATGGAGCTGCCTTTTCCCTCCTGTCCTCCGCTAAGTACGCTCCCAGCTGCTCCCTGACAGGCCTCTCAGTGTGATAATAACTAACATGGTGACATTTTATCATCCGCTCTGTGCCGGCGTATGTATGTAATTACTGTGTTTCCTCTCCGCGGCATTGTGGTGCATAACGTGGGTCCGCTGAAAAGGGAACAGAGTGTGACATCTTCTTAAATCAGAGCAGCACAAAACAACATCGGCTCCTCTCTGCAGTGGAAGTTCACACTTTAAAATGTTATTTATACATCTTAAATCATCACTTGAGTGTTTTTTATCTTCAGTTGTTAATGAAGTGAAATCAGAAGCCAAAGTTTATTACATGAATCTTTTTAAGTGTCAATTAGTGAAACCGTCCTTATCAGTTTTTTATATTTTAAAATGTTGCTTGGTGTTTTTCGTAGTTGTGCAAATTTAGACCCTCTATTGGCAAGGCAGCTTTATTTATATAGAGCATTTCATACACAGGAGCATCTCAATGTGCTTTACATAGAAACAAAACACCACGTGATGATTAAACAGTAAATATTGGAAACATTAAAACATAGAATTTAAGAAAAGGAAACCCCAATTATAATAAAAAGAAAAAGTACAGAAAAGTAGAAAGAAAACAAAAGGCTAGATGGAAATAGAGCATAAAATAGTGATTTGCTTTAAAATAGGTGGTAATAGGTAGATAGGTAATATAGGTGTACCACGTGTTTTTTGTCGTATCTGATGCTAAAAACACACGTCTGCAACCACCAGAAACTACTTGAAGTGTCCATGAAATGACACTTTAAATCAGGGGTGTCAAACTCATTTTCATTCAAGGGCCACATACAGCCCAATTTGATCTGATGTGGGCCAGATCATCAAAGACAGAAATAAAGACGGAATGAAGGAAAAGAAGACAGGAAGTAAAGATAGAAGAAAGAGGAAGGACCGATGAAAGAAAGAAAGAAAGGAAAAGAAGATAGGATGGAAGGAAGGAAAGAGGGCCGGATTGGACCCCTCAGCGGGCCGGTTCTGGCCCACGGGCTGCATGTTTGACATCCCTGCTCTAAATGACAATGAAGTGATTTTATGTGGAAAAAATGAAAAAAAATTAGCTTTTGTCTATGAATTTAAAACAAAGTCACATGATGTCAAACTGTGAACATTAAAGAACATTTTCTTTATTTTCTGTTTACTCTCTAATGCTCACAGCTTAACATCATCTGACAAAGTAATAAGTGAAATCACTGTTGTGTTAAACAGCAGCTCATCAGACATAAATGTGTGGTTTTGTCATTAATTGTTTAAGATAAAGATAAATCTTATGTCTTCTCATCACACCGTCACTTTTTTTCTCCTTCCTCCAGATGACTCCGTGGACTGGCTTCTGCGTTTGCCACTGTTCCTCCCCGCCTCCACACGGTTGCTGTGATTTGTTTTTTTTTTCTTCTTCTTCTTTTTGTTATTTTCTTTTTTTTTTTATTCTCCTCTCCCGTTCTCCACATCACCTGGATTCCTTGGGTCTCACTCGTCAAGTCCACTTTGCTCAGGAATGGCGTCAGGAATCAATCAATCAATCAATCAATCATTCTCTCTCTCTTTTCCCTCTTTTCTTCTCTCTCTTCTCTCTCTCGGAGGTGAGGTGAGGGCAGTTTTCCCATCCGAGCTTACAGTTTTGGAGGGGGGGGGCGATTTTTGTGTTTTAAGCCAAGATAAACAATTTTGTGTGTGTGTGTCTAAAAGGCGTTCGGCTCTGGCTATTCCTATTCAAGACCTTTTTGTCCAGTCAGATGACAATGATAGACTAGCTGTTGTGTTTTTTGGTGCAACTGTCGTAGTTATAACTCAAATGGCTCATGTCACAAGTGAAATCACTATTGTGTTAAGAAAAAAAAAGAAAAGAAAAAGCAGCTCAACAGACATAAACGAGTTGTTTTAGTCATTAATTATTATTTTAAATAAAGACAAATTTGTGTCCGCTCATCACACAGTCACTGTTTAATCCTCCCTCCAGATGATTCTGTGGATTCATTATAAGAATCATCCATTCAAATAAAATTTTAAAGAAGCCTTATGAATTTTTCTACCCTTTATCGCACTATTAAAAGGGATAACATGATCACCCTTTATCTTTTTACTCATCATTTCTCTGGATTTAAAAGAAAAAAAGAAGAAAAAGCCAAATTAAATCAACTGATTTATGCAATTAAAAATCACCAGAGAGTTAACGGGCCACAAAGCCATCACACGGTGTTAATGAGGATCTATATTTTATCAAACACCTTGTATTGTATCCTTAACACACTCACAGAAGGCCCAAATGCAAATGTATACATATTAATATATATATACATCTATATATATATATACATAGCCGAAAGAGTCTTAAGATATTTGACTGGAAAGCGTGATGCTAGAAGCTGAATCTGATGAATTTCTAACCTTTTTCTCTTTGTTAAAAACACAAAAAAAGCCCGTTTTCACCTCATCGGCTTCTTTTAAGATGTCAGATTGTGTATAAACGCACCAAGTTCAACATATTTCAAAGCGCAGTGGAAAGTTTCACCATCAATATTTTTGCCTTAGCCATGAGAAACTAAAGGAAAAGTCCGTTTATTTCACACAAGTCTGTATGTACAGTATGATTATTTTTCATATGGGAGGGGGAGGGGGGGAAGAAATGTCATCGCCAGGACTAGAAATCAGTTATCACACAGGAGGAAATGTTGTGCCTCCCTTTTCTTCCTGTTCAGTGTTTTTTTTTTCTTTTCTCTCTCTCTCTGTCTGTCTCTCTCTCTCTCTCTTCTTCAGTCTCTCGTCTCTTGTTAATCTCTCTATCGCCTTGTTAGAATTAAAACTGTGCCCTTTTGCATGACTGTTATAAGCTCTGTATACAAAGACGACGATGTTAAGTGCCACACAAAGCCGGGCCGATCCTCCAGGAGAGCCCTGGCTCTTTCTGTTCTACCCTTCAGTGGTATATCACACTTCCCGATCACATGGTGCTTTTTGTCCTCTTTCTTTCTTTTTCTTTTTCTTTCTCTTTTTTTTTTTGCCTTAGCATTCTCTTTGCCTGATTTTATTCAGCTTTCATTGTCATTAATTTCTACAGATTAACCCAGATTTCAGTCTCCTCCTTTTTAAACCGAACTCCATCTGCATGCTAAGACGTTGTTGTTGTTTTTTGCAAAATAGGAGAATAACCATATATCTGTATATATATATTTACCAGTCAAGAAGAAAAAAACACCAACATGTTGTTATCTGAACCTGAGAAATGGGATCCAGGCACATGATAAAGTTGAAATAATACTCAAATGTAACAGATCATGTTCTTCATATTTGGTCCTCTGTAACATTTCTTTTTTTTTTTTTGCTTTAAATTGCACATTTTCACGCTGATTGGCAGTGTCAGTACCAGCAGACCACTGCAGTAGAAACTTTAAAAAATTAAATAAAAGTACAAAACTGCAGCAGACGTCAAGATCATATTTTCACTTCTTGCCAGTAACTGCTTATTGAAGACTGTTTGAATTTATCTTGACTAAAAAAAAAAAAAAATAAAAGGAATTATGACTTAAAATATTAGTTGTAGATTAAAAACTTTTTCCTGAAATAAAAAATTACGAAGTCAGAATTGCTGACACTTCAATGTATAAAAAAAGAAACCTGGATAAATCAACCAACCGTGTCATTTGTTTACAAAGTGAGCCTCAAATATCCAGCTTTGTGGTACACCCAAGCCTTTTTTTTATTAAAGTCTCCCAAAAAAAGAAAACTCAGCTTATTTGGTAATGTGAGTGACCTAATGAATGAAACTAAGAAGTATTATTAATATTATTATTATTATTATTATTATTATTATTTAGGGACACTAAAAGCATCTCAAAGTAGATTAGTCAAACTCTACCTGAATGGATTCTCAGAGAATCTGGCTCTGCTGGCACTTAAAAAACTTAAAGATTTGATCATTTCAGATTCGTCATTTTTTGGTGACGACTTTTTCCGAGAATAAAAAACGATGTATATGAGTCTGTGATGAAAGTATTGGGGCGAGCTGTAAATTTGGGATTCTTATTCGACACGCATGTTGAAATGCAGGAAGATTGAATTAAACCTCAGCGGGTGGAGCCAAAGAGACGCAGTTTGATTTCATTTTTTTGTTTAAAATCTGAGCTGAATAATGTCAAGCAGTTAAGAAAAGAGGATTAAAAGCTCTCTAATCATATTCAGTTATTTGCACTCAATTAACTAAAGACTTCAGATCAGTCTGAAGCTATCAAACTCTCCAAAATGACAAATGTGCAGTCATGAACAGATTTGGCCATATAATAATATATAATAATAATGAATTTATTTGGGGCTAATTATAAATGAAATTAGTAACAATTCACATGTTTTTTGAGACGTTGGAACTTTTATATATTAACAAGTTCCATTGGCTCTTCACTCAGAGGTTTAATTCATCTGATGACATTTAATTAATTTTTAAAACAACCTGACCAAAACTTTTTTAAAAATGCAGATATTACAAAAAGTTTTTGCACAGATGTTAAAAACTCCTGTGTCCCAATGCTCCTCTCACACTCACCGTATACACCCGTCTGTCACATGACTATTAAAATGCACTTGCTTCTACAGTAGTTAGGATGGGACTTGTAATCCGAGGTGCCTGCTGGGACTTGACTTGCCTGTAGATAGTCTTTTTTTTTTTTTTTTTTTTGGGAAGGGGGGGGCGGGTGTAGGGGGGGTGAGAGGGTTTTAGTGAGAACATTAAGGGCACTGGAAAACCTTACTGGGATTAGTTGTATGATAAGCTTCTGCTGAGTTCTTTGTGCAACCTGTCTGTTTGTGCCTTTTTTGATAGTCTTGATATCCAAGATTTGATGTGCAGCTTTTGTTTAGTCGGGACTCCGTTGTAATCGCAGTATACGCTCTTAAAAATGAACACAATCAAGTTTTTTGGGGGAGGGAGGGAGGGAGGGAGGGGACGGAGGGCGGGTATACTTATCTTTCAGTTATGTACATTTTAAAGAGATTTGTTGCCACAGCTGTGTGATTTGTGACTGTATTGAAAAAGATGAAAAGCAAAGATTTATATTTTTTGCGTTACCCTTTTTTTTTTTTTTTTCTCCTCGAGCCTACGTTTTTTTCTCCCCCCTTTTTTTGGGATGTTTTTTTTGTGCAGATATTTTTATTGTAAAATGAATGTTATGTTTTTATCAGACACTAATCTTGTTTGAGTTGTCTCCAGTGGAACTACTTCACTCTTGTATGTTTTTGATCAGTATAAAAACTTTAATTGTGTAGTTTAACATTTCGGAAAGTTAAAAGAAAAAAAAAAAGAGAGAAAAAAAGAAGAAAAAAAAAGGTCCTCGGTTGTATTTTGAAAAGGTTTCTGTTTGACCTGCCATAGAAATTGTTTGAACTGATCGGTCAGTTTTATTTTTGCTGTCGTGTGAAGGATTTGACTTGAACGAAGCATTTCTTTGCTATTATTAAAGACTGACTGCCACTTTGAGAAAAAAGAAAATCTGTTGGTTTTTTAATGTTTGGGTTTTTTTTGCAACTCTGCCATTACATTTAAATAGACGCTATGCTGTTCATATTCTGACTCTCATAATTAGTCTCTACACCAATTATCATTCATAAATTCCACATCACTCATTAATAAATGTTTGATTAATCCTGTGGAGAAAAAACAACACAATCACTATTTTAAGGTCCAGGAGAATATTTTATAGAATATGAAGAATACAACTGATTTTTTTTCTTTTTTTTTAAATAAACACAAGTCAAATTGGTACATTTGCATATATAAACATTTTTTAATGGACAATACAACAATACGGTTATAAAAAACCCACAACATTATGCAAAAATACAATACAATGAAAAAAGATGAAAGAAAATGAGAACATGCAAGAAAATAACAACATATATATTCAAAGCATACAGAGTGGGTCACATTAGGAAAAGTCCAGCTAAAAGAAATGAGTCTATGGGGGTTTTACAGCTCTCAAATGTAAAGAGGGCCAAATTTTACCCTGAACAGTAAGTAAGGGTTAAAACAATACTCTTAACAGAATTATCACTCACTTCAATGTAAGAAACGAGTGAGAAAATCGTCTCTCTGTGCAAAGAAAGCACACGAAGCTCAGCTGAAGTTAATCCAATGTTTAAGCAGCCTGAGGTTGACTCTACCTAAGTAAAGGAAAGTCTTTGTGTTTGTTTCTCAGCTCAGCAAGTAAACACAGTCCAGGGAAGGAAGGGTTTCTTTTTTTTAACTAATACCCACTTGATTTGTCTCAGACTGCTGAAACCTAATTTTAGCTCAAACTGAACATTAGAGTGGATTTTTATGCAGAACGATGACTGTTATTTGGCCTTCAGAACGGAAGAAGAGGAACCAGTAAGTCTGTCAGTGTACATCCGGGCTTGTGAGGACTCAAATTTGATTTATTTTTTATATCAGATTTGGGCGACTTGCGTATGTGGTCCTCATATCCGATCTCTGGCTATGCAGCTGCTGTCAGAACTGTCAGTATAGAGAGAATTGATGCAGGTTTTTTTATTGTCTCACTTCTCTGCACATGTCGCCTGTCGTCATCATTCATTGTCTGCAATACGGACGTGGATCACCAACGAAATTAGGTGGAAATTTATGGAGAAGCTTCAATTTATTTCTATTCGTCTGTCGTACAAATGGCACAGCTCACATTTCAGTTAAATCTGTGCATGTGTATTTAGTTTAGGACCTCAACAGTGTTCATACCAGAGTCTGAAACATGAATGTGAACCATCAACACAAATAGATTGAATCTGACTTCAACCATGCACCTTAACATCCCCCTAAATGTTCTTTTTCTGGATAAAATATATATAAATTTGGTCTCTAAATTTGGTGTTTGACTTAATAAAGTGACAGAAGGATTATTTTTCACTCAACTTTGTTCCTTTTAAACAGGGTAAGGGTTATGATCTGATCTTTGTGAGGGTCTGTAGTTTATCTAACATTGTTCTATCCCTTCATGATGACCTCATTCATAAAATGATGCAATTTCTGGACACAATAATATGAACCACAATGTATTTTTAAAACTGCATGCTTCCCTTTTTTATTATAAAGATCAAACATGGTGCAATACAGGAATTATAATGATTAGTCAGGAGGAGTCAGTCACAGCTATTTATTAATAATAACCTGTGGGGATTTTATCTTTTGTCAACATAATCTCACTGACTGCCTCCTCTCGATTTGAAACATCCGAGCTGATTTTAAAGTCCAACGTTAACTCGGCTGACATCTCATACTGTCAGCGGTGGAAAAGGAATTTAGATGTTTTACCTAAATTAAAAGTAACAATACACGATGAAAATACTAAAATACCCCTTTGCAAGAATAAGTCCTCATTCATATTTAAGTAAAAAGTACTGGCAGCAAAATGCACTTAAAGCTTCAAAAGGAAAATTACTTTATACATAATGAGTATCTATCCATCTATCTATCTATCTATCTATCTATCTATCTATCTATCTATCTATCTATCTATCTATCTATCTATCTATCAAAATTTAGGTATCTCAAAGTTGTATTGAAGTACAGTATATGAATAAATGTATAAGACTGCATATTGTTGCTGAATAAGTAAAGCTGAATGAATACATTTTAGAAGAAGTACATGTAACATAAACTCACGTTAAACTAATGGAATAATCTCATTTTATCCAGTGTATGCTGCAGTGTCCTGCAGAGGGCGCTGTCACACTGACTCATAACATCCACTGCAGCCATCCTTTGTTTAGTCAGCAGCTTGATTCATAAATTGAAGCCATTCATTTTTTTCGTAACCTACACACTACAACACGTTAAAAACCTGATGTTCCTTTTCTTTAATATTATTAAAATTGTGGCAGATGTCAAAATACAATCCTGACAGAAAAGTGAACTTTAATCAATTTAGTGATCTTTATTTTCAGGAAAAAAGGATAAAAAAAAAAACACATTTAACTGTTTAATCAAAGAACATTTATACATACACGTATGTCAGCCTTTTTGCTCCATAAACCCAGAAAAATAGACACAATAAAAGTTAACAGCAACAATTAAAGCTTTTAAAAGATAAAAAATTAAATCTATAAATTATTTTTTACTCTAATAAATCTCTTATTTTACCGCTGACATAAATATTATTAATAAAACTAGAGTCAAATGTCATTATTGATCGTGAATCGATGATAATGATTTTCGGGGGTTTGTTTACTTGCTGAGCTTCGACCACGTGTTTGCAATGCGGCCACGCATGCGCACTTCGGGGTATTTATTGGCGTTTGGCACGCGTGTGTCTTGGTGACGCGCACAGCCAAAAACAATCCTCGGCAACGCGAGCGCGCATACCAGAATGTGTTCTTGTGTTGATTGGCTGGCCGGTGTCTAGCCCCGCCCTCTCTCGCAGCGGATTGTTCAGACGGAGACTAAACTGCTCGCTGATTGGACGCTATTTGTAGAACGGGCTGTGTAGCTAGGCTACTGCTGCGTTCACGTACCTCTCCAAAGCTCAGATTGAAGTGTTTCAGGAGTAGCTTTCTGTTGTTTTGGTCTTAGAAAGCAGCTGAACGACACCCAGAAGACTGTTTTTAACTTTCTAGAGGCCATAAAGACGAAGAGACATGTGTAAACTGAACTTTGAGAGCAAAAACATTTTTAAAAAATGTGAATTATGTACTTAATATATGCCTAATAAACAGTAGGCCTGATAGCAGCTGGTTGACATTGTATCTATACTTTGTCTTAATCCCCTAGACAAATAAATTATAAATACATTACTCCACGTTGGATTAAATCAAGATGTGACAACTGTGTGTCCAATCTTACTTTACTTTAATTTGTACTTCTACAATTTAAAGATGTCAGCTGTAATTTCACCCCTGAAAAAAAAAAGAGATACATATTAATGCACTTTGAGTGTATTGTTCTTTGTTTCTACTCGGGTATTATTGCACCAGATAAGATAAGATATTTCTTTATTAGTCACACACTGGGGAAATTTACATTATTGCAGCACCAAGTGTTTCGTCATACAGATATTTCCTCAATACATTAAAAACACAATGTGATTTCAATTAAACATGCTCATGACAATTTAGCAATTCCATCCACTGAGGAAGACACCAAGATGTGGCTGAAAGCTCTGGAAAAAACAAGTAAGTTGGACTTTATGTTCATACTTTTTTGATTTGTTTATTTTCAAGTTTTTATATTTCATATTAAAATGTTGTATCATCTTTTATAGTTAAGGTTTTATTATATTTAACAGGCTACAGTCTTTTATTATGATGTGTTATTTGTTATCCATGTGTTTAATGTCTGGCTGTAAACCACATTTCCTTCAGTAGGTATAGAGTTGAACTTGTTCTGACATGTTCCATGGGTTAGTTTTCCAGGAAAGCTCACAATCCCTGCAGCACTTAAAGGCAGCACCAAGCAGATTAAATATAACGCTGCTTTATTCGCACTTTTTCTGCAAGTTTTTAGACCGTAACCTGCTCTCACGCTTCCTGCCCCCCTGGTGGGTGAATATAACTCATTAAAAACCTGATCACGAAGTCTCATCTGACAGCAGCAGTGTCTTGTGTGTGTGTGTGTGTGTGTGTGTGTGTGTGTGTGTGTGTGTGTGTGTGTGTGTGTGTGTGTGTGTGTGTGTGTGTGTGTGTGTGTGTTTTTGCGCATTATTTAAAGCAGCGCTGTGCAGTGTGCATCACCAGCGCTAATTAGGATTTCAGTATAAATGGCCGCAGACGGGACAGATCAGCCTGTCCTGCCTCTGATGTCGGAGAAGTGCTGATAGACAGATAGAGAGAGAGATAGAGCAAGAGAGAGAGAGAGAGGGGTTAGAAAGCTGCAGGCTGCTCTAAACATGCACACACTCTGAGCTGCATCACGGATGGGACTCTGACACCGGACACACGCAGATATCCCGCAGATTTGACTCTGTGGCTGATAAATGCGGTGAAAACCAACAGAGGACATTGATTTTTTTTTTAGGAGACTTTATTTTTTTTGGACACTTTATTTTTTTTAATGGCACTAGTCTCTTGCTATAGACAAGCTTGCCTCTTCTCTCTTTAGCCTGAATGGGACGGTGAAGGTGTCTTTTTTGGGGGTATTTTTCTTTTCTTTTTATTTTTTTTAAATGTATTCATACTCCTGGAGGTCCAGTGGAGAAAACGATTTCCTCCACCGGGTTGTTTTGGTCTCCAAAGGGGGGGAAGAGGAAGAAGAGGAAGAAGAAGAAGGAGGTGTTTCTGGGGTGAGTGCTGAGCCAGTGACCTGCTGGAGGACAGACAGGCATGTGTTTATCCAAAAAACATGACAGTAATAAACCCTTTAACGCTGCTCTAACATCCTCCTTAGAGACTCATAAAGCATGTGTGTGCTGAGTTCATGTAGCAGGGTTCATACTTTATTATCACTTTATGTGTTATGTTTCCAGCCTGCTTCATTTTGTGTCATAGGATTAGGATTTTATTCTGGATTGAATGCTAATCCACCAGCCTGTGTAATGCATGAAAACACTTTAATATTGCACACTTTAACGTTTATATAATAGACCTTACTCTTTAAAATTCACCCTTAAACTTAAAATGTGCTATTCATGTTGCAGATTATCACTTCTTCTTCTTTTTCTTCCTACTTTTACACTCACTCAATTATATAGAGCATGTTTACATTAACAATCAGGTTACAGCGTCTCTTTCTTTAATGAGACACGTTTTGCAACGTGATCTTCGAGTTACGTTCAAGACCCAAAAAAAAGAAGAAGAAAAAAAAGAAAAACCCTTGAAGCGCGCATCCTCTGTCCACTTCTAATTTGCGCTATCTCCCGTCCCGATCATCACCACCACCAGTGCGCCTTCTTGGCTGCAGATCTCGGCCAGTTTTTGTAAGGAGGAGGGGTGGAGGGAGGGAGGGATGGAGGGATGAGGGGAGTTAATGCCACGTGAACAGGCTACAAAAACACGGTGAAAGGATGGATTTCATAACGCTCATACGTGCACACAGCCTGCACCTCTCTCTCTCTCTCTCTCCTCTCTCTCTCCTCTCCTCTCTCTGCAGTGTGCAATGTTGTGTTGACATGCATCCTGCTCCTATGGTGAGGTAACACATTTTTGGGGGTTGCAACACGACTCAGGCTCATCCTGCAATGACAACCTTTTTTTTTAATGAAAAACAGAAAAGAGAAAAAAAAAGTGCATGAATTGTTGTTGTTGGACGTGCGCGTCCTCGACGTCTGGACATGAAGGGTATATATGACGCTTCTATTCATGTTTAATTTTAAGGCATTTTCCTTTCTATTTCCTTTCTTCTTCTTCTTCTTCTTTTTTTAATCAATTGAATGCCATCATTAATAACATTAGATGTCAGATGTGGATCATGTCAGGATGATGCAGTGTGACACATAAACAGAAGAGGAGGAGGAGGAGGAGGAGGATGATGCTGTTTTTGTTTTAATCTGTAAAAATAAATAAATAATATCAGCTTTGTCCCACATGGCACAAGCCTAAATATATACTCGAGGAATATTGATCTGTTTTTAAGTCGAATTAAGTCAAAGAGGGCAAGCTGGTTTTTGGCATAACACCAGAAAAAAGCTGTATAGTTTATCTTTTAATATGTGTATATGGTGCCCAGTTATGACTTTATATTGACCTTTCTCTGCTTTCTGGTGTCATTACGTCTATTTAGTGTCAGGATTGTGTATTATGTTGTTTTTTCCATCCTTATAAGACATGAGAGTATCATAAAAGCTCTTTATCTTCAAGGATTTTAATCAATTATGTCCTTTAACCACTTTATAAATCCATTAATCTAGAAATGATTGATCATGCATCTGACAATTGAAGGCAACATGTGATTCAGCCTTTAATCACAATAAAAAAAGAACAAGAGATAATATAAAAATAATGGAGCACAAAAGAAGTAATAAACATTTTTCACACCTCAGTAAAGAAGAAAATCAGATTCATATTCTCATCTTGTATTTATTTACACATCCGGGCATCTGTGCGCTCCCTCCTTCTCTTGGTGGCGCGTTCAGGTCGCATGGGAAATAATATATTCAAGCAAAGACATAACAATACGGTTCAAACCCAATAAACTTTCAAGGCTCTCTGATCTGAAACTATGATTAAATTTGGTTGGTTCATACTTATAACACACCAACACTGTGTGATGCATCTGGACTCATGTTTTTATAGCAGCATATCAAACATTACAGGCAACGAATTAACCAGAAGCACCCTTTAGGTCACCTTAAAACTTCTTCAATATAAAAATAAATCAAATTCAGAGAAGTTAACAACCTGAAACCTGAAGTGAAACTAATAGAGGAAAAAACTGACCTCATTTTTATTTATAGACAGTGTAAAAAAATAAATAAATAAAAAGGAGAACAATTAATATGTTTTCCATGAAAATTGAAAAAGCAAACCGAGCCTGAAGTTGTAGAAAAGATATTTAATGTATAATTACAGTAACAACTCTACTCTCTGCGTAAGATGCATTTAATTGAGCCCAGACAGGGGAAGTTGGAAATGCCACAGACACAAAAGGAAGTGCAAGAACAGGCCAAGCAACTGGACATTATTAACACCAACTACAACAACAACAAATAAAAAGCACATAAAAATAAAATAAAAGTACATATATAAAGACCTTTAAAGTGAACTGAGGCATCATTTTTAAATGGAGTACAAAAAAATCACACTGTTAATGGAATCAAGTGGTTAGTAAAGATCTAGTTTAGTACATACAAAATGTTTAACCCTCCTGTTGTCTTCCTTTAACTGTTTATAAAGCACAAAGTATAAATGATCACTCAATTCTCTGTTTAGACCTTTTTAACCAACTTCAGTCCAACATATCAACACAGGTTTTACACATATTTAAGGAAATTATGTTCAATAGGCCTCATTAGATGAAACTATACCTCACTTTTGAGTGAATACCTGTTGTCCTCCTAGGTAAAAATTGACCTGAGGACAACAGGAGGGGTTAAGAATATCAAAAATAACAAATACATTACCCCAAAAACTCACAAAAACAACTCAACACCACTCTTCCATCTGGTTTCCATCTTTCCCACGGGTGCCTGAAGGCAGCGCAGCCGCTCATTGACGAGCTCAGCTGTCAATCACAGCCTCGCAGCTCCCTCCCACGTGGTGACGTTTCCGTACCAAAGTAACCAGGCCAGTCCATTACGCACACAAAAGACACAACAAAAGCCCGTGCTGGGAAAAATGAGATCCGTCAGCACCCAAAGGACACAACAATAAGTTCCCATCTGGCAGCATCACACATGGACCAGAGACTGGGTGGACGACAATCATTTATTTAACTCCAAAAAGAAAACAACAACAACAAAAACATCTCTCTCTTTTTCTTCAGCTGTCCAACCAAGCTGCGTCTCTGCTCAGAGCTGATCCAGGTGGTGAGTACAGCAGCAGCAGCAGCATGTTTACCTCAAAGAGAAAGAAAAAATACTGGTTCTGGTTCTGGTGGTCGTGCTGGATTCACAGTCTGCATCAGGCTCGGAAAAAACTAAACAATCCCCCCCCCCTCTCCAAAAAAAAGCAGCCAGCACAGCGGCACTGTTGCGCTTGAGCTTGCGTCGTGTGCTCTTTGTTGGGGATAAACACTATTTTTTTAGAAGAGGAGAAGGAAAGAGGAAAGAGAGAGAAAGGTTTGCTTAATTGAAAAAAAGGCATGCAACGCTTTAATTAACTTGTTTAGGTTGTCATGGTGTTAAATGTAAAGGCAGGTGTTGTTGTTAAATGTGTTGTTAGTAGCCAGTCTTTTGTCTGGACTCTTCTTCTTCCTGTTGGTTGCCACAGACGCACAGTGTGCTGCTGCTGCTGCTGCTGCTGCTGCCTCTTTGTTTTCACTTTTGCTCAGTTTGTACATCAGCTGTTCCTGCTGGTGTTACCTGTAGACTCAAAACTCAATCTTCTTTTTTAACAATAAAGAAGGTGTCCTTAATGTGTTTACACTCCAAAAAAATGTTTTCAAAAATTGGACTTGAGGCTGTGAAACAAAGGAAGCAGCAGTTTGCAGCACCAGGAGATGATTTTGGCTTATTTTAGCATGATTCTTGCAAACATTGAAGGGTATTTTAAAGCTTTTATTGATAAAAAATACATATAATTGTAAAATAACATCATAAAACTTGAACACAAATAAGAGCGTGTGCTGTCAAGTACTTTGAAGTCACCGACTTGGCTTCAACAAACAACAAACAGCTGTGCAGACATTGTTTAGATCCTTATATGGCATTTATGAAGAAAACAGTAAGGTGTTTGTCTGAGTGTATGTGTGTGTGTGTTTGTGTTGAAGAGAAGAAGTGGTGGGGGGGGGGGGGGTGTGAGGAGGAGGAAGAGGAGGAGGAGAGAGGAGGGAGGTCTTAATGCAAATAACAGCATGCTCTTGTGTGTATGTGTTTGTGTTGAAGAGAAGAAGTGGTGGGGGGGGTGTGAGGAGGAAGAGGAGGAGGAGGGAGGTCTTAATGCAAATAACAGCATGCTGTGTGTGTGTGTGTGTGTGTGTGTGTGTGTGTGTGTGTGTGTGTGTGTGTGTGTGTGTGTGTGTGTGTGTGTGTGTGTGACAACACTTTCTTTTTTGCTCTTTTCCTCTTGGGGATGCACAGTGAAAAGAACAGATTCAGATGATGATGATGTTGCTAAAGTATGACACACTTATTAAAGCTTGTGTATGTTTTTACCCCCCCTCATCCCCCCCTCATCCCCCTTTCCTCCGTGCACGTGCCACTGGGGTTAAACTGGGCTAATTCAGAAAGGGGATTTTGTCCTTTTCATGCAGGGATTATGCCTCAGGCACCTGTGCAGATTATACAGTATGTATGTAAATATGGCTCGTCTGGAGGCCACTGGGTTGGGTTGCCAGGTTTTCACCTTTGTACCTTCTCAGCTTGTGCGTCTGCGTGCGTGTGTGTGTGTGTTTGTGTGTGTGTTTGTGCAGCCATGCTTTGCCTCACGTCACGGCTGCTTCCTGTTGAGTTGCGGAAGCTCCTTTGTTTTCTCGTCTGGCTGCTGGTTTCTGTCTCGGCGCTGCTCTTCCTGTTGCAGCATGTTCAGCTCAACTGGAAACTTCTATAGCCGCTGAAGCTCGTTTTCATTGTGTTTTCACTCTCAGGGATGCAGGGTTATTGTGTGTGTGTGTGTGCATGTGTGTGTGTGTTTCTACCACAAGGTGCAACCTTTTGTTATGCAGTGTTGTCAGCAAGTGTGGCTGTTGAGCCTATAGACAAAAAAGCATATACAGTACAACAGGTAGTTTTTCTTCCTTTCAACACTCAAATCATCACTCAGAGGATGAAAATGAAGCCCTGACACTTGACATTCTCTTTCATTTCTTATAAATTACAGATCTTCTTTCAAAAGATGTGTCATACTCCAAAATATGGCTCAATTTCTTGTATATATAAACCCATTATAAGGAATGACATCACCAACATTTAAATCCAGTAGATGTCTCTTTTCTGTCTCTCACAGCCGTCACCAAATGTGTGTTTTTTTTAGCATGTTTTTGTTGTAAATAGAGAGAATGAAATAACCGAGCACCACCTGTCGACAGTCCAGTTTTGATCAACAACAAAACAAACAAAGACGTCATAGTCCCGCCCACATCGTCTGATTGACACATGCTCACTGACAACAGTCATTTCAATCAGTGGTGTAACAATAATTCAGATGCTTAAAGGAGCAGTGTGAAGAATTTAGTGGCGTTTTGTTGAACAGACGTGGCAGAAATGGAATATAATATAATATATATAATAAGTATGTTTTAATTAGTGTGTAATCACCTGTAATTAAGAAGTGTAGTGTCCTCTTCAACGGAGCCTGCCATGTTTCTACAGAAGCCCAGAACAGACAAACCAAACAGTGACTCTAGAGAGTTTTTCGCAAGTTTTGCAGCCACCGTAGACTCTCCCACATGCTTAGAAGAGGAGGGTGAGGGGTATTCAGTTGCAGTTTACAACCTCACCACTAGTTGCCACTAAATCTTACACACTGGTCATTTAAGTCAAAGTTGAATTATCACAATGTTAAAGTGTTTTTATTACCAATAAAAGTCCCGTCTTCCAAATCTTACCTAGATAAAAGTACAAAAATATCACTAGAAACATTTAATTTAACTTTCAAATGTAGTGTTCATTATGCAGCAGAGTGGTTGTTAGTTACATTGTTATATAGTTTTATTTCTTTAAAATAAAAATAAAAAATTCTGAAGTACATTTTTAAATTGCTCTTAAAGGCCATACGTCACAATTACAGCTAAATGCTATAAAGTAATGCATCAATCACACAAGCAGAGAAGAGTCATGTTTTCTATTGTTAGCTGTATGTTCAGCCACTTTAAGCTACTGTTCATATTAAAGTAAGTCTGTGGCAGCAAAATCACTGTGTAATTAATTAAGAAAGTGTTTTTATTGATCATGAATTCAACTTATAATTTATAAGAGACACAAAAAGTTAGTCCCAGTATAAAGCTGATCTAATCAATTTTTTTTTATCAAGTATTCAATTAGTTGCAATTTTCAACCTCACCACTAGAGGCCACTAAGTCCTACACACTAGTCCTTTAACTTTTTGTTTTCTGACCTGCTAATTTACTGTTTTGGTTTACTCTTATTGTCATCAGTTGTGTTCATAGTGGCAGGCAGCAGCTCTTTTTACCAAAAAAGCCCTGACAACTTCGTGCACAGTTAGCGACAAGTTGGTGAAGAAAGTGGAACTTTTAGTAGCTAAATTGTGAGTTATTTCCTTCAGGAGCTGGTGGAGACTAAACCAGAGCTAAAAGAGAGTGAATATTAGACTTACATTCATCAGGATGACAGAAACACGACTCAATTATAATGTTGCTCTGCCAGATTTGTAACAGTTTGCTGACACATTCGCCATAAGTTTGTCAATGTTTGAGTTTGTTCTGCTGCCCCCAAGTGGCCAAAAAAAAATCAATCAATACAGCTTCAAGTATGGTGCTTGAGTCAATTTAGTTACTTTCCATCACTGTCTGCAATATAGTTTTATTAGAGTCACGTCATGTTTAAATCAAATCAAATTCAACTTCATTTCCACGGTGCCTTTAGAGCAAGATTGCAATACAAAGTCCTTCACATAGACCTGAAAGAATGATCAATAAACATAACACAGCATAACACAACAGTATCAAACCGTGCAAAATGAACCAGTGAAAGGCTCGTTCTTTACTTTGCCCGATATATGAACAAACCACCGTAACCTCAAACCTCAGTGTCCGCTTAGAGACGCCAAACTGCCTTTATCTCTGAATACAGACTGCGGTAATGTTTAGAGGAATAACACTACACTGTAAAACATTCGCTTTCGACAGCTGATCCTTTTAGTTTCCCAATCGCTGTTAAACCGTGGACACAATCACACAAACAAAATGACTAATAATCATAGTTTAATAAATGAGATAAGAGGGTTATAAAAAGGCAGTAGGCAGTGGGATGAAGAGGAAGGTGTGAAAACAGATCAGTATTATAGAAATAGGTAGAATTAAACAATTGGCCTGTTTGGCTGTGCAAAATTTAAAAGTGTTTGTTTTTTTAGGAGTAACCCATGTAGATTTATTGCCATATCAGCTCTTTTGAGCAAGTAAATCACCTTTAGAGTCTCCAGGTTACAATAGATTCGATACATTATGGATATTTTTGGTGTTGACGGAGGCATAAGTCTAGACGGCGGTGCAGTAGGAGGTAGAGCAGGTTTCTTCTTCCCAGTGAATATTTGGCATAGTTGCAGACCTGTAGCGATGTTTTTGTCAATCAGAGTCCCTTCAAAAGGTCACACACTCATTGTGTCTTGGCTGCATTGTCTCATCGGCTATTCTAGTCTGTCCTGCATATGAACTGGTAGGCATTTGTTTCTGTGGAGCTGAATCTCATGCAGGCCTGCTGAATCCAGCATATAAAGCCAGTTGAGTATTGGTGCTTTTTATGAGGTTTTTTGTGCCTTAATGTGTGCTTAATTTTCTTTTTTTTGCATTTTGTCTTGCCTTTTTTTTGTGTGTTTTAAACTTTTAAAGAAAAATTCATGTTTCTCACAACTTTAAATCATATTTTTGGTGGTTTTGACCATCATTTCTATTGATTGTGATAACACTGTACTTGCCGAACTAATTGCTGTGATCTATAAAACAAGTCAGACGGGACGAGAAATACAAGCAGCGAGGTCTTAAAACAAACAGCCCCAAGTTAGTCAAACTAATTAAGAGGAGAAATTGAAAGTGAACAGTGAACTTATTACACATAATGGTAATAATCACATATTAAAGACTTTTTGGTTACATTTTCACCGGTGTAACAGGTGTGTAGTGTAGACACACTTTAGAGCATTTCGGTGGCATCTTGGCTGCTGAACTGCTAAGCACGCTAACTCAAATTCACCACGACTTCAACACCACAGACAGGTTGTAGTTGCTGTGTCAGTGGACCAATCACATGTTGCATTAAATCGAAGAACGCTCACATTGATTGGCTGTGAGCAAGTCCGTACAAATAGTCATATTTTCTAGCTCTGGGTGCAAAAAGGATGGATTGCAGGTATCATTTGATGGGAGAAGTTTCAATACTACTTGGTATCGATTTATTTCGCCCGATTCCTGATATCCAGCCCTACTGGTTGCACTAACTTTCAGTTTAACCTCACATTTAAAGCCATTTAGATAATTGGGCTGAATTGTTGGCGTGTTTATAACCTGTGTGATCTTGTTTCCTCGTGTTACCTGCTCTGACTCTGCTAAAGCAAAGTCACCATCTTCTCAGATCTCAGCAGTTTATGATAACAGTGTTATCATAATCAACAGAAATAATGATCCGAACTTGGCAACAAAGACCCAAGTTGAACCAAACCTGAATTATCCTTTAATATCAAGCTGCAGGTGATAATTAGCTGCATTAATTAATCACTTTTTCATACTAAAACATGTATAACTTCTTGTAGTATGTCTTATATTTCCTCTTTATTTTAACTGATACATATCAATAGATAAAGTCTGTCTCATCTCAACTATTGTCTAGAGGGCAAGGTTATATATTTTAAGCTACATATAATGCAATAATAATACTGAATGTAGCAACCATAGAAATTATACATTATCTAAACCCCAGTAAGCATCAACTGGAAGTAGAGAGAAACACACTAAATCCAGACACCTCCTATCTCTTAAACTCTGTAAGACATTTTTCAGTAATGTAAACATACACAGTAATGTCTTTGAGCTATTTATTTGATAAGTTAATAACTACTTCTATTTTCTACAACAGTCTAAATGCAAATATATAAAAGATAAACACATAAAAACACCAAACTTTTATGTGAGCAGCTCTGATAGTCTCATCCTGTATTCATGGGTCCGGTGGGGCAGAACAAACAAACAGACTTGCTCCCGCCATAAAAAACAAAAATAAAATTGGAGGTGAAATATATTGTGTGTGGCTTCGGCTAAAGAGGAGTTTGTGTGACTCGTCATAACAATAAGTTACATCACCCTGCAGCCATGTTGGGAGTCAACAACATGCTATTGTAATCACATAATAGATGATTGTAATCAAATGATTGCCCCAGCAAATGAGCTGTGTGTTATATTGGGAATGCAATCAAGATCATGAGTTCTAGAAATAGAGGAGGGGGGGGGGGGTATTGAACGGGTCTCTGACCACGTCTCCTCTTCTCTTTCTTCCCCCCCGCAGGTTTGATTTTCTCCCGTGGTGTATGTGTGGAGCGTGCCACACACCCACTCCACAACAACGACGGCTTTTGCTTGCATCTTCCAGTGTTTCTTCTGTCACCAAGTCCAGCAGAGCTGCAACTCTTCCAGTGCCAGCCCTGACACCAGCGAAGAGCCCTGCCCAACTGACATGGTGAAGATGACCAAGTCGAAGACCTTCCAGGCTTACTTGCCGAATTGTCATCGCACCTACAGCTGCATCCACTGCCGGGCGCACCTGGCCAATCACGACGAGCTCATCTCAAAGGTATGACACGTGCACGGTCCAATCATCCATGTCATTCATATGAAACCCCCCCCCCCCCCCCCCTTGACAATTCAACTGGTCCGACTATATTTATATACATGATGAAGGGCTGCAGGGATTTGCAGTTGTGTCACAAATCTCCCATCAGCCACTTCGTGAAGGTCAGCTAATGAGAAATCATACAGACATGTAAGAGATACTTGAAATATATTCATCAGCTGTGAGTGTTGATCCACTTATTAATGTTTATAAATAAAAGTGGATAGTCCGACATGGCAGATGTGGTTGTAAATGTAGGTTAGTGTGTCACAGACATCGTTTCTTCTTGCAGACACGTAACGTGAGAAGAGAGTTTAAAGAAGTTGAACAAACTGCTAGCTAAATAACCAGCGGGTTGTTTGCTATGAATAGCAAACAGCGTTAATGTTTTGAGGTTGTTGTTTTTTTCGCTATCGCTAACAGTTGTGTCTATCACATCATGTGGTGACAAACAACCCTTAAAACAGATGAAATTACCACAATAATAACCTGCTGAAATGTACTTTAAAGCTTATTTATGGACTAAACTAACTGACAGATAAGTGGCGCAGATATATTGAGGTGCAGTGACACCAAAGCTAACAAAATCAATTAATTTAGTGATTTAATTAGACTTTTGTGACCTTTGGCTTTCACATATGTGCTGTGGACCGATAGTAAACTCTTCTGTGATGCATGAAAGAGTCAATTTGTGCTTCTGTTGCTTTTTTTTTTCGTTGAAATGTACAAAAACAGTCAAAACTGAAAACATTGCTGTGACTTTCTGAACAACTTTGGTGACCTCAGAGACTAACTTTAAAAATATCTGATGAAATATACGAGTTGTTTTTGTTTTTATTCTGTCGTGTGTTGTCCTTTTTTATATTTAACCTGCTGAGTTTCATGGTCAAAGAGGTTGTTTTAAGAAGGTGAAACTAATGATCGTCCTCATTTATCTCATTTATCTATGAACTGTATTTTTAGATTCATCAATTAATAGTTCAGTCTTTTTACAACGTCACAAAGTAAACACATATTCATGCAGTTTTCCGTGTGAAATACAGCTAAACAAATGTTTGACGTGTACATATGAGCTGTTGACTCATAGCAAACAATCAAGAGTGTTAACCTTTAAAAAGAGCAAAGAGTCCACAACAGAAGGAAGTATCACTGTACAATCTACTTTTATAAATAACCTGCCGAGCATCTCTTGAACTGTGTGAACATATGTTTCTGTTGGCAACCAAGTCGGCTAACTTGGAGAGCTACTGCGACTGACTGTTTCCAGTTGGTTAGGGTCGTCACTCAGTCACCAAACCTGCATCATTTTACAACCTGATTCATGAGGATGAGCTTTGCTAAGTTAACTTTCAGCAAATAGTTGTCTTGTTACACATGAATCAGACACGGAACAACATTTATTTATCTTATTTTAGCTCTGATTTAGTCTCCACCACCTCTTAAATGAATTTCTGGCTCTATCTGGCTCTATTTTCTTCTTACAGGCAAGTCGCTAACTAACTTTTCTGCTGTCTAAATGAGGATTAACTTTGCTGTGTTACTTTCTAGTGTCACCATCACTTTCTTTAAGTTAACTTTTGACACATGAATCAGACATGAAGCAACATTCATTTATCTTATTTTAGCTCTGATTTTGTCTCCACCACCTCCTGAATGAATATTTGACTCTATCTTGACGTTAGATGCTCAACTTTCTCTTACAGCCTGTCACTAACTAACTTTTTTTTGCTACTTGGTGCTGGACAGAAAGTGAGCATTCAGAAACAAGGAACATTTAATCCATAATGACGGACTGTTTCCAGTTGGTTAGGGTCGTCATTCAGTCACCAAACCTGTATCACAACCTGTTTCATGAGGATAAACTTTGCCGTTTCAGTTTCTAGTGTCGCTATCACTTTCTTTAAATTAACCTTTTAACAAACAATTGTCTTTTGACACATGAATCGGACACGAAGCAATATTCATTTATCTTATTTTAGCTCTGATTTCGTCTCCACCACCTCTGGAATTAATCTCTGGCTCTATCTCGCTATTAGATTGTCTACTTTCTCTTACAGCTGGTCGCTAACTAACTTTTTTGCTGTTTAAATGAAGATAAACTTTGCTATGTCACTTTCTGGTGTAGCTATCACTTTTTAAAAAATTAACTTTTAACAAACAATTGTCTTTTGACGCATTCATTTTATGTTATTTTAGCTCTGATTTTGTCTCCACCACCTCCTGAATGAATATTTGACTCTATATTGCCGTTAGTTGCTCTACTTTCTAAGTTTTTTGCTACTTGGTGCTGGACAGAAAATGAACATTCAGAAATAATGACTGTTGTATTTATAATGAATATTCTTTTAATTCAAATTTAATATAGAAATACTGAACGCAGCTTTAAAATAAGCGGTTTTATCCACAGCTCATTAATACCATGTACGTCCAGACTAAGAAGCATAAGCAACATTTAGGACTGCTATTAAGGAGTCTCCTTGTGTTGGTCAGTTGTGGAGAAAAGAGGAGAGCATAAGCTGCTGATAATCCCTTTAAACTAATTAATGAAACACTACATGAGGATTGAAGTGTTTTAAAAATATAATTTATACTCAAATGAAACACTGATAAGTTCCCAGACTCAGTTAGAAATCAAATTGTCTATCTTTTCTCCCCTTCAATCACAGCTGTGGTGACATTTTGGGCCTCGGTTATAAATTCTGACAGCGCTATTTGGAAATGAATAAATCTGAGCCCGACTCAACCTGTGACTTCTCACTCAGAGGGGAGCCAGCAGTGATTGAGTGTTGTCCTCTGGTATTAGTTGTGGCATATGACACTTGGATTTGACAGCTGTGTCATTTTATTTGATGCTCACCTTCGCTGTTGCGCGTGTACCTGTCGGGCTTCTTGCATCTGTGTTTTATTTCTGCTCGTAGATTCTTCTCGGCAGATGACAGTCCCAGCTGCTATTATTACTGGAGTCCTTTCGGCGGCGAACAAAAAGAGAGCCGGTCTGTCTTTCAAGTCTTTTCTGCTGGGGTTATTTTTGTTGGGTTTTTTTGTAAATTGAAAAAAAAATCCAAACTGCAAACACTGCTGTGGCTCGGTGAATGTAACCTCAGAGGCTTACTTTCATAATATCAGATGAAAAATCAGGACAGTCTGGCTGCAGATCTGCCTCACTGCCCACGTTTCCTCTGAACAGAGTTGTGTTTGTTTTTATTTGTCTCCTCTTTGTCATCTACACTCATCTAACCTGCAGAGTTTCAGAGTGGTCTGAGGGGTTTCTTTAGGGTAGCGACTAATGAATGGCGTCATTGTCGGCTGATTTATGGATTGTTAGTAATTGTTTAGCTGTGAAAATGTCACCGTTCTAGTTACTCCCCAAAACTGAAGAGATCCGATATAAAATAGAGGAAAAACTTCAAAAAATCAGATAAGAGAGGCTTTAAACAAATAATGGTATTTTTATTTGGTAAATTACTTTAAATGATTAGTTGATTTTCTGTCAGTCAACTAAACATTTCAGCTGTAGAGGTTGTCGACACTTTGTTTTAGAAATCTTTGACTTTACATCAAGTTACCGTTTCCAACCCGCTGAATTGGTTGCAGAGGAGATTTAATTAGTTAATGTTTCTATTGGCTTAGAAGTAATCAATTACTCCTTTTGTTATCAGTAGATTGGTGCGATGAAGCTTCCTGATACTGCACTTCTTCCCTCTTAACCTTAAATTTTAGGAAATGCATTATCATCACTGTCATCTTCATCATCTGTACCTCCAGAGTGGATTATTAGCGTCATTAGAAATAAGACATTTTAATTGTTGAATCCAGAGTTTCTGTCAGACTGTTGCCAGAGAAAATCTCCTCTGTGAAGACTGAGACCTGCAGAGAATCTAAATGACAGTTTCTTATAAGTGTCAAAAAAGTGTCTTAAGAAGTGCCGGTCTGCATTTAAAAGGAGTCCTTCTCAAACTTAATATTCTTTTAAAAGATTCTCAGAGGGGAAAGTTAATATGCTATTGTGAGAAAAAGCCTTGACATTGATTTTGAGTTAAAAAGTCTTTTCACACATGACTCTCCGTGTCCTTTAATGTCCGATTATTCAGCAACTCAAAGTGGTTTTTCATCTGTAGTTGTGCTGTAATATGCACCATTATGCCAGCTTGCAAAAAAAACTTCCATGCACATTGTTATGCAGATTGTCAATTTGCACATAAATCAGAGTGAAATGCCAAAATCTAACCGCACATACTCTAGATAGTATTGTTTGGATGAGGTGGAAAAGTTGGCATATTGAAGAAGTTATTAAACTGCAGTCAAAACATTAATGTCATGATGTCACTCTTTGCTCCAGGCTCCAATCCAACAGATAGACCAAAAAAAAACAACAATAAAAGCAACATATAATGATGTATCGTGTTGCTGATGCAGATTTAATATAAGTTATTTATATTTAGTGTACTTTTTTTTACATTTTTGTGCAGCTGATACACAGTTTTGTGTATGCAAAAGTACATTTTGGACCATAAAATAGGGATTTGTGAATGTTTTATCTTTCATAAATAAATATAATACACTCTGTTTGCTCTCTGACAGCTTCAGTAAGGATTAATTAAACATTTATTAAAGACTGATGAATGTGAATTGGTGTTGAGACTAATTATGAGTCAGAATTTTTACATTTAAGAATTTTAAAAACACCATATACGCATTTCTTTTAGCTGAACTTTTCCTAAAGTGACTCACAGTATAACAAAAATGGAAATAAAATGCATAATTTTTTACATTTTTGTGCAGCTTTACACAGTTTTGTATATGTAAATGTACTAAATTTAAAAAATGTTATTTTAAAAATGTTCTCCTGGACCATAAAATAGTGATTTGTGAATGTCTTATCTTTCATTAATAAACAGAATACACTAATCATTAAGGATTAATTCAACATTTATTAAAGACTGATGAATGTGAATTGGTGTAGAGACTAATTATGAGTCAGAATATGAGCAGTATGTAAGGGTTAATATATTCACATAAAGGTACAGTAGCTGTTGCACTCATTCACGTTTAATTTAGCATCAAAATGTGCTTAACTTTTATGCAACAAGTTAATAGAAAATACAACTAACTACTTTATTTTTCTAGGAATCCATAAAGGCCTCGATCACACCAACATTTACGATGCTCCGTCAAGTTCAGCTGATTTTAAACACAGTCAGAGCTTCAAGAGGATTCGCTTCACTTATAGAAATGAGTCAGAACTTGCGATTTAAATTCACTGAGTGCAACTTTGAACCGCGACACGCTGTTCTGCACCGTGGTTACACTTTAAATCAAGGAAGTTGTTTTAGATAATAAAGTTTCACACAGTGCTTCTCTAGTTTAAAACCCTTCTGTGGTTTTTGTTGTGTACTCAGCTGTAACACTTCTAGTTGTATCTCATTGTTTCGCTTTTGTTCTTAATTAGCCAGATACTAAAAGTTATTACAGTGCTGTCGTCTGTTGTGTAATATATCTCTTTGGTTATTTAATCATTGTACCTGTATATTAATTGATGTTTTTGCCCATGTATTGTCAAGTTTTGCCACAATAAGAAGCTCCTTTTTATGATTTTCCACCAGTATAAAGGGACTGTGTTCTTAATTTGTTCTTAATTTGTGTATGTTTCTTTATTTCTGCAGCCACACTGCAAATCAGTAATCCTTTAGGGGATAATTAAGTAAATTCCCTTCAGATCTTCAGATGTTCCTCTGAGTAAAAAAGCACACTGGATCTACAATAGCAGGACATGATTATTATTTTCTGTTTCCTTCCTTTTTGATATGTTTCCAAAGATCATTGTTAACACTCAACAGCATGAGGATATATGTGAATGATCCTCTTATCATCGTCCTACACTTCCTCCTCCACCACGAAGCTACTTCAGAGTCCTTATTAAAAAGTCGATACTTTCCGCTAGGATCCTCAGAAATACAACTTTGAACCTCCATGAATCACATCTGATACAAATCCTCCCACAACCTGTCCTCTGTGATTATCTTCACTTCTAGCGAAATTGTTTTTTTACCGTAAACACACACACACACACACACACACACACACACACACACACACACACACACACACACACTCTCACACTTTATTTTACAGTCAGATCACAGAGGGATGATAAAGATTCAGTCCATTTGCCCAAAATGAAATTGTCCTGCCAGGTCTGGTCATTTATCTGCCTACAGACAGTGATGAATCAGAACCTGAGTGAAGTACGAGCTGAGACTGTGATGCTTCATATTAAAGGATGTAACAGTGCAATTTGTTAAAGGACTTCTGGGTATTGAAGTCCTCATTGTCCAAACAGTTTGCCAGCCCTTCGTTGACATTTGGAGCCACACACACACACAAAAAACATCCAAAGTTGCCAAGAGGTTCTTTAATTCTAACCGCATATCGACAGCCGGTGAGCAAAGAGTGAGTAAAGTTTATAAACTATCAGATTGAACCAGAGTCTCCCTCCGACTGAAGCGATGACCTTTTATGTGTTTATAATAAGATAGCGACAGTGTGTCACCCCACTGTGAGTCGCGCTCTCTCACCACGAGCTAAGCTGATTATTCAAATGGCAAAGATGATCAATCTGCGCGCTCACCCATCTCCATGTCGAAATCCATTTGCCTCCCGCGGCTCTGAGGCTTGGAAGCTCGCAGCTTGTTAGTGGAAAGCAGGAAGAGGAGCTCGGTAAGCAGCTCCCACCACCACCAGACTGTGTCCTGTCAGTCGGATCAGAGGCCTCGAGATGGTAATTTTGTGGTGTTACGAGGTCTGCACGAGGAATTCGAACGTCTTTAATTGTTAAACACCGTCGTAATTCAAGCTGATGCACCCTTTTTGGCGACCATCCTCATTTATCTTTGCCTCAGTTAACCTCCAGAGCTGTGAAATACATGCAGATTTATTGCCCCACAGCAGAGACTTTTGGTTTATGAGGGTACCGGTGAGGCTTTAGTTGCTCCTGTGCTGCAGCAAATCTTCACCAGTATCATTGTCTTATGACTCCACATGGACTTGAATGAGTTTGGAAAGGCTAAATAATGGAAAGGCTCTTGTAAATTTGTTGGCTGTGATGCAAGGGTGTAAAGCGTGCCGACCATCTACCATTAAACCTCTGCCAAAAACACCCAACTCAGAGGTCAGCTGTTAAAGCGGCGGCTTGTAAATGAGGTTTGTTTGGTTGGTTTCGGAGGCGGCCGGGAGCTCGAGGGCACTTGTGTCTGAGGAAAATAGTCAGTAGTACCTACGTGCCTCGGAAGCACAGTTTAATAAGAGTGTGGACCTTTTGGAAATCTCACAATTTGATTCAAATTCAAAGCAGATTCTCAGAGAAGGAGGCTCTATTCTCATTCCTTTGCTTCAGGGTTTTTGAGGTGAGAGACTGAACACTGAGTTATTTTCTTCACCTCAGAGCTGGTTTAAGTGGTTTAATACTGCAGTGTGTGAAGGTCAGCTGGTCTCATTTGTTACTGCTGGAGTTCACTGCACATTAGTCTCTGAGTGGCCAAGTGTTGGAGAGGAACTAGTTACATGTAACGATGTGACGTCAATACGTAATTAAATTAGTTGCTGATGAAAATGTTGATGATTACAAAGGGGATTACATCTGAAGTCAAACCTTTAAGATTTTACTCAGGAGGGTTTTTTCCTCATTTTTTAATATTTAACATGTTACTGAATACATATATTACTGTTTTTAATTCTTTGAAATCAATATTTTTGGAAGATTTTGTAAATAAATCATGAGATTAAATGGTGTCACAGTACCAATTAAGCCTTTTTTCATCCAATATCTTTATTTTATATTCCAAAATCTACATGAACTAATGAATACATTTTCAAATGAGAGATAAATGTTGCTTTATAAGAAATGATCTCCCTTATAAATCATGTCAGTATCCATGAAAAACACCTGAATTTAGATTTTGGTGCTTAATGGGAACATTTACCCTAACAGCTGAAAACATTGGTTAGAAAAATTAGAAAAGTCATCAAATGTAATAAGTTACATGACTTTGATGAAGTAATTGAAATAGTTACATTACTTATTACATTTTAAATAGAGTAACTATTAAACTTCCCAACCCTGTGAGTGGAGTGGAGTAGAAAGTCATTAAAGTCATTAAATGAAAACGTGCTTGTAACTTTTGCCTTTTGTAAAGATGAACTACAAGATAACTCCAGTGTGTGCGTGCTGTAGACTGTCTGGATGCTGCACTGCCTCTTCTCGGTTGAGTTCTGCCTTTTTCGGTGCTGTCTGTAACATTTAGAAAATTGATTTTGATTTGTGAATCGATTTCAGAATAATTAGGAGAACCAGGGTTTTTTTTTCTCATCCCTTCTGTTTAATGCTGCAAATGTCAGGCAAAGTTAGTTTTGCATAGAAATGTCATCCAGTAGAAGTTGTTAGTTAGATGTTTGAGCTACTGTACTGCTTTCTCGTGAATGTGATATCTCAGGAACATCTTGAGGGAATCGCTTTAAATTGGGCTCAAGTGTCCACTTAGACTCGAGGATGAACTGATTAGATTTTAGTGGTCAAAAGTCAAAGTCACTCTGACCTCACCAAACACATTTTTTGGCCATGATTCATACTCAAATTAAGACAAAGTTTCACACACATGTCTAATAGGATAAAGTAATGAAGTGGTGACATTTTATCTACAAAAGGTCAAAGGTCAACTTCACTTTGACATCATAATATACTATAAAAACACTTTTCTGGCCGTTATTTAACAACATAAGTCAGGAACAGGAGGAGAGTATTTGACCATATTTCATATTTTGGATACTGACACTGATCTCGGCGCCCGTCTTAAAACTGGCGGTGACTTTTATTAAATTCCTTCAAAGTCTTCACTAAAAATATGATATGAGTCAGAGGACAGACATCGATGTAAATTGCAGCTTGACTAGTTGATGGAGGCATACGACCGTGAGTATTTATAGTTTGTCGCTGCGAGACTTGATTTTCTAGTAAATTTGTTCCATTAATCACATTTTTGCTTCACTGGCATATTAAAAAAAAAAACTCGAAAAAATAAGTCCCTCAAACTCATCTTTCCTCCCCCTCCTGCTTTAATTTATCTCACAGCAGCCAGTAAAACTCTTCTTCAGCTGCACTTTTTGACCTCCTCATTGTGACTTTGCCTTATTATTATTATGAGCAGCGGCTGACTGTTGCTGTATAAGTGACAAATAATTAGATGAGAGCAAGATATATGAGCTCGGGTGTCGGTGCTCAGATGTCACCGTGGGACAGGCTGATGAAGTTAAAGGGTGTTATGTTTGAGTGTGTGCGTGTTTTGCTTTATGAGAGTCACGCCACATTGTTCTCAGAGCTGAGGCTGAAGCAGGAATGTTGGAAAACCAGCAGCACCAGCGGAAGGCTCGACACTGGGAGCGTAGATGAATTGGATTTACTGCTGCACGGTAGCCGCCAGTCTCAGGGAGTTCCCCAGAGTCGACATTAGAAAGCTACATAACACATTTAGCCTAATTTAGCCTGTGGTTCTCTGCTTATACGGGCCTATATTGTTGTGGTGCATTGTTAAAAAATTGCTGCTTGTCGAGTTCATCTTGTCTAGACAAGAAAAACCATTGAAAACTTGCTGCAGGCAGATGTAAATCATGGCTTCCAATACGTATATAGATGTTTATCAGCATAAAGCTACAGATGGCTATAATTAGGTTTGTTGTAGCTAAGGTCATGTGGATGATTTGATCTATTTACGAGTGACTTTAGAATATTTTTAACATCCTACAACTCCCAACATACACCCACATACATATATATACACACACACACACACACACACACACACACACACACACACACACACACACACACACACACACACACACACACACACACACACACACACACACACACACATACACACACACACGCACACACGCACGCACGCATCTTTTGCTGAGACCTTCTGCATAAAAGTAATTTTGCAGTGTGCTTTGTGTAATACAATGCAAATAGCTTTCACAGTGATGTAATTAAAATAAACAAACCACAGAATGCCTTTTAATGAAGTTTTGTTCTTCAATGAACATCAAAGGAAGAGTATCTCTTAACCAGCATTAACTCTAAAATGAGGTATAGTTTAATCTAAATGAGGCCTATTGAACATCATTTCCTAAATATATGAGTATAACCTGTGGCAATAAGTTGGAATGAAGTTGGCTAAAAAGGTCTAACACAAAATTGGGTGATAACAGGAAGGTTAAACAACAGTCAGGAGCTGAAATTAAACACTGAAACATGTTTTTTTTTCTTGCTGTCATCATTCCTCCTCTTCATACTGAGCATTAGAAGATCCTTTTATAATGCATTTACAATGTAAAGTAATGGAGGACCAAATCCACAGTTCTCCTTCTGTGCAAAGTTTATTTCAGGCTAATATGAAGCTTCAGTTTTGTCCGAATGAGTCAAATCAAGTAGATATGTTTCAACGTTACAGTCTTTTTAGTGCCAGAGTCCCTCTTTTTGTTACTATACTTCCACCACAGCTCAACAGGGAAACACTAAGAGGGAATTTGATGCAAAAAAAGACTGTAAAGACTGCTGAAGTGTCATATAAGCTTCACATCAACTTTTAAATGCATTTTTTGGTGCAGAAATGACTGTGTGGTGTGGACTCACTGTGGATTTTGCCCCCCCATCACTTACACTGAAAGCACATTTGAAGGGGATCTTTTAATAACCAGTGTGAACAGGATGAATGATTACAGCGAGGAAAACCTCCTTCAGTCATCATATGGGCTCCTGGCTGACAGACTTGAAAAATCCTTTAAACAAATTTACTGTCAGAGCTCTCCACTGCATATAACAGCCTCGACTGAAATAAAAACTGGACCTGCCAACAACCTCGTTTTATGAAATATTAACCTTCAAAGAGGAAGAACATAGGTGCTATATCCCGCAGTAAAGGCCATATATTAAACAAGGCTATTTTTACATCATCTAATAGTCACAATATGAGATGCATTATGATTAATATGATTGAACTCAGTCAGGCAGTGTCTGAAATTAACTTTCTGACTCTGCTGCCAAGAGAGCTAATAGATGAAAAAAAAAATCCATCTGCCAAGCACATTTTACAGCAGCCAAAATGATGAATTGCCCTTTTGTGTCACATTTCATTGAGACAATAAGGTATCATGTTGAACACTGACTTAAAGAAGAGGCCAGAGCAACATTTGTTTATCTGAGCTTGACAGGAAAGTACGATTTTATTATAATCAATGCAGCTGTTTGCATCTTTGGTGTAACGTTTCAAATTTCACACATCTATTTTCTCGTCTCTGTTTGACACACTTTGCACTGCTGCAACTGCATGCAACAGTTGATGCACTTTATGCTGCTTGGTTTTTCTTAACTATGTGCTCTATTTATTTTCATAGGTTTTTAGGTTATTTAATTATTTATATTAGGGTCTATTTTTATTCTTATTTATTTTGTATGCTGCTGCACCCGAGTAACAAATTTCATTCCTTCACTGAACTGAACTGAACTGCAGTCATTGCAATTGGGCTCTGAGCACTTCCAAAAGCTAGGTGACCTACACTCAACGCTGCACTTGAATGCCTCATGCGTAGACACACAGACGGAGCAGACGCTGCTCTGCTTTCTGTGTCAGACCATCTCGAACGCTCCTATAGTTTCACAGCGCTGTTTAGACATGCATAAAATCACTGTGTGTGGTTCTACACCATATAGGGACAAACATGAGATAGATAGATAGATAGATAGATAGATAGATAGATAGATAGATAGATAGATAGATAGATAGATAGATAGATAGATAGATAGATAGATAGATAGATAGATAGATAGATAGATAGATAGATAGATAGATTGATACTTTATTCGTCCCCTTGGGGAAATTCAGATGTCCAGTAGCTCACACACACACACACACACACACACACACACACACACATACATAAATAAATAAATACAAATATACAAAGAGCAGGTTGAAAAGCAGCCTAAAAACTCAATAAATATATAAGAAAATGACGATATGATTGTGTGAGACAGTTAAGAGGAGGATAAATCTTATAGTATTGCAGTGCCCCTTATTGTAAAGCCTGAAGGCATACCAGATATTTTACAATTTTGGTGCAAAGATTAATCCGCCAGTGTGGCACATCACCTTCTGAGATTTACTCGCCAGACAGAAAATCTCCCCGTATTTGGCATTAGCAGTAACAAACCTCTCCAGACTTTGCTCACACCACCAAACACAGCATCTGTAATATATTCAGCCTTTCAGCACCAGTCTGGATGTCTGGAAACAACCAATCTAGTGGAAATGTTTCTCAAAATTCTCAGTATATAATCCTCTCTGTTGGCCTTCAAGGAAGTTTTGGCAAATATTTTCATCCCTCTGCGAGTTAATTTCCTCCCTTTGGCTCAGTCGTGCAGGTGTTTGAACTTTTTTTTAAAAATGCTGTCTTTTTAAAATTTCGAGTTGACTAAACATAAACATGTCAGACTGGATATTTTTTGGGAGTTTTCTTCCTTGTAACTGACCTCAATGTGACGGTTATAAAAATGAGTGCTGCAGCAATAGAAAGTCACATCCTGCTGCTTTACAGAGTGAACTGTTGACTGGGCTGTGTCGTCTTTTTTATTAGGTTAATGCCATAAAGCGACTCTTGACAAATGACCTAATTTGCCTGAATAATCCACTTAAACAATAATTGGATTTGATGAAGGGATCTTCGGCGCACCGGTCTATCTTTTACCTGTTACAGTAAACATGCTGCAAAGTTGTTGTTGGAGTAAAACATCATTCTTCAAACACTGCCTGATAACATCTGACTGACAGGTTGTTAGTTTAATGGACTGACGGGAAAAACACAACTCAACCTGACAGACTGTGACGTATTCATGTAGATCATTGTGTCTCTAATGAGTCAGCACTTTTTAAATCACTGTGACCTGAATGTTTTTAACTTGTACAGCATTGTTTATAATACAATATGCAGCTATTTGAGACAATCAGCACGCTCTTAGCACAATAATGAGGTGCAAAAAAAATCTGACTCAGGTCCAGTGCAGATATTTATTCATAAAGCAAAGTTTTTGGTTGCTAGACGCTCAGCAGGGTAAATGTTTGATACATTTCTGAGCTTTTAATGACATCAGTTAAAGCACATTTGTGTTTTTTTCATGCAAGTACACATGAGAAATCCTGCTCACAAACTACAACGTGTTATAAATCAATGCAGAAAGCACAAAGTCTAAATAATTGGATATGCATATTAGAAGTTACGTCAGCTCCACTTGTGACGAAATGCTGATATCAAAGTCCACATTTAAACTAACAGGATGTACAGTAGAAATCCTGATTAGTGAATCCAGTGCAGCTCTAAGTGAACAATTAGATCAGATCTTTAACCCTTACATACTGTTCAGGGTCAAATGGAAATAAAATGCATCATTTTTTAAATGTTTGTGCAGCTGATACACAGTTTTATATATGCAAATGCACAAGTTTGATCTGTGTTTATTAAACAAAGTCAAAAATCAGCATTCAAACATGTTGATATATTCATCATATTCTATAAAATGTTCTCCTGGACCATTGAATAGTGATTGTGGATGTATTTTAATCAAACAGAAGGATTAATCAAACATTTATTAATGACTTGATTAAAGACTAATTATGAGTCAGAATATGAACAGTATGTAAGGGTTAAAACCATTTTAAACCTTTTTGTTTAATATTTAAATTTATTTAAAAACCTTGAATTGTTTCCTAATACAGGAAGTTGTTTAGTTAGTGCTGCAGTATTAGAACAAGTACAAAATATACAATAATGTAGTACAGTAAAATTAAATAATTGCAATTAGTTATCAACGTTTTTTGGCCCTGTACATAGTTTTGTCTGATGTGATGCATTATAATACTGCAATATACAGGATTAATGATTAATATGAATATTTATTTGTGAAGAGCTTCTATTAAGTGTTAAACTGTAAGTCTGAAAATTGTCTAAAAAGAGTAAAAATGACCATCACCAGATCCTGATTATGTTAAATCTTTAGTTTATAGTGATATAAAATACAGAAAATCTGAATATATTCATATTTAAGAAGCTGAAACTAGTGAATTTTATTTCCATTTTTGCGTGAAAATTAACAAATCAACTATCAAAATAGTTCATCTGTCATTCATCTTATCGTTTCATCACTTTAAAATGATCTGTGTGTCTTTTCTTACATTCTTCATATCATTGTGAACGTGGAAATCAGAAAGAAAAATGTAACATAAACCCCGATATTAATTTTGACCATGCTGCTCACAGATCTATTAATAAGCTCTCTCTATTCTCTGCCACACCTTGTTGGCATGTGTGTGTTCAGTAGTCCGAGGCAGCATCCCCCGGTCTTCAGCATCAACCCTTCTAAGCCGATTATGTTACTTAGGAGAAGATGACACCGTAGTCTGGTGTTTTCCACTACAGACTGCCAAAGCCTGCTCACCCTGTCCATGTTTGATTTGTTATTTTATCCCATATGAAATTTGTGAAGTGCTATTCTCCATGTTTCTTGTAAGTTTTTTGGGGTTTTTCTTCTTTGCACCGTGCGCACAGTTAAATAAGAAATTCATCACCCAGCCATGCGAACGGCACAGTAAGGTGCTTGGAGAAGCTCTGCAGGTTCTGGCAGATTTTCTCCCTGCAGTTCCAGTTTGAGTTGTGGAAATCTCCTGAGCCAGGTATAAAATACTGTCCCAACCCCCCCTCCTGCTCCACCACCTCCCTCCTCCCTCCTCCCCCGTCCATCCACCGAGCTTATGTGCCGAGTCTTCCAGGCATGCCAGCCGGCGAGCAAAGATGCAGATGGAGCAGCCCGAAAGAGAGGATTAACCTGAACACATGGGCCAGGAAGAAGTATGGCAAGCACAGCACCCCTCCCTCCTTCCTCCTCCACCCCCTCTCCCTCCTGCCTTCAACCACCAAAACTAAATATGGGAAGCTTCTGACAGTTTGTTCTTGCAACGAGCCTCAACAGAGAAGAAGTTTTCTCTTTTTCTCTTTTTTTTTTCTGCAGTAAAACTCTCCAACAAACCTCCATTTAATTTGGGATGTTATTGAGAGGCTGTGCAGTCTCTGAAGCACTCCCAGGAATCATGCAGAAAGTTAACCTCAGACTGAACAAACACTCAAACCTCAGCACAGAGAAAGCCTTCCTTCCCAGAGAGAGAGAGAGAGAGAGGGAGAGAGAGAGAGAGAGGGAGAGAGAGAGAGAGAGCGTGACGTTGCTGTTTTATTCTCGGCTGCAAATTAAGTTAAGATGATGCACTGTAGTTTTGTGATAGTCGCAGTTTATGCTATTAAACAAGAGTCCAATTTAAAAAGCAAAAGGCAATAGACCTTCTTTATATGTGTGTTTATAATTGAGAATGAAAACACATTTTTCATTATACTTTCCTGAATATCTCCATTTACAGTGTAGTATTTACAGCATTTATATAAAGGACCAACATACTCTTACCCCTCCTGTCATCTTCGTGTCAATTTTGACCCAGGAGGACAACAGGTGTTAACTCAAAAATGAGGTTTAGTTTCATTTAAATGAGGACTATTGACCATCATTTCCAAAGAATATGTGTAAAACCTGTGGTGATAAGTTGATATGAAGTTGGCTAAAAAGACCTAACATAGAATTGGGTGATAATTTACACCTTATGCGTTAAAATCAGTCAGTTTTGACCCGGATGGACAAAAGTTGCATAGTCGACAGGCAGAAGGGAACAGGAGGGATAAGCTTTGAAAGAGAAACTTGCATTTTTAAACTCTTATCTCAACCAGACCTCTATGTCATAATTGGATGAGTCTCTGTTAGCGTGAAGGACAACAAGACGCAACAGCGACAAGAAAACACCATCACCTCTCTTCTCCTCACCTTCCAACCAAAAAACATGTTAAAAAACAAGAAGAAGAAGAAGAAGATGAAGTGTGAGCACTAAATCCGATCTGACATCTGTTGTTATTGTCAACCTGAGCACACCGCATATCCTCAACATCGCTGTCAGTTCATATTTGAATCAGATATGGGATACATCCTACAGATACAGATCGGAGCATCGTCCTGAAATCAGATCGCAGCGTGTGTAGCAGTTGAGAGCAGAGCGTGAAGGCTTGCCATGTGAACGTGGTCCTGGAACGGAGGACGACGAGGTCTGAATACTGAGGAGGCGGCTGAGTGTTTTATTCAGCATCTTGGCTTCATCCCACCCATTAGGCTGATGGAAGACCCCCCCCCCCCCCCCCCCCCCCTCCCCCTTCTCTAATGGATTGATCACACTTTTCATTTCTAGCCATTAACAGAGGCCGTTCCTTTTAGCTCTTTTTGTTTCCCCCTCCCCTCCAACTGGGAGTTTGCCAAGACTATGATGGTTTACATGTGACTGGAGTGACTCTTGACAGACTAGTTGATTTAATGTTTGTGTTCTCTGTCACATTCTTTATATTATAATTAAGCCGAGTCAGCAAAGTTTGTTTAACTATTTATCAGCTGTGATAGCCAAGCGGCTCCAGAGATGATAAGGTTGGTTAATTGGTGCATCACTTAACCCCTTACATACTGGTTGGGTCAAATTTGACCCATATTGACATTTGACAGCTGTAAAAACACCACAGATGTCTTAATTTTACTCTGAAATTTGACGATTTTTCCTAAAGTGGCCTAACATGCATGAAAATGAAATATAAAAAAAAAAAAAAGGATACTTTTGTATAGGTGCCACAAATGTTTTCGTTAAATAAATAGTTAATAGTTTTAATACGTTTGTTTGTATGATATAGCAGTGAAGACTGATGACTCTAATGGTTCTACAATAAACCCCACAGCTCCGTAAAGTTCTTGTCATTTTCACTTCCAATAAAATAACATTTAAATAATTATTACTATGTTATATTTCCATGTCTTAGGTAAAATAGGACATGATATTGTGCGATAGTAGGTGTCTTTTCTCCAAAAACAAGTGAAAAAAAAACAAACACTCTCTCTGCTCTCTGAAACATTAATCAAGGTTTAATCACCTCATTTATTGATCAGTCAGATCAGCTATTAATGCTTTTTAAACAGATCTGTGGTTCAAAATGTGATAAAGAACGTTTTTTATGAGGGGATTCTTAGACTGGGTCAAAACTGACCCTGAACACACTGCTAGGGTGCAGAATATGAACAGTATGTAAGGGTTAAGTCCAGAGAAAAATATTTCCACAATTTTTGAAATAATTGGCATTAAATTGGGTTTATGCATTCATGTCACCCTTATAAAAAATGTAATTACTTTGGTGATCCTCTGACTTTTTATCTGGTGCAATAATCAGCTCAAATACTCTGCATCAGCTGTACTTCTGGTAATTAGTTTAATTTTAGCACGCTAACATGATACATGACACCTGCTAAATATCAGCATGGTTGAATTGTCATAGTGACCATATTTGCATGCTAATTTTAACGTTAAGCTCAAAGCAGCCCTGTCCTTGTCCGTTTTGGAGATGTACTCCTGAGTGAAACATGGACAGGATGCATGTGATTCTCTTTATACCACACTGGGAGCCAGTTGCACCAGCAGGTCTTAAGTTAAGTCAGTCATAGGTTGGCGTTGTAAGTCCGGCCTAATAGATATGCCGGTTGTACCATCTAGGATTAAGCCGTCTTCTCTCTAAGACCAGGGGTAAATCTTGCTCCGAGTCAGGTGCAGGCGTGTAGTCAAAATATTTTCCTTGCCCAGAAGGTCTTTCCACTATTCCTGTACATCATTTTCTGAACCAAGGCTGCTGCCTGAGTCTGAGTAATCATTTATGGCCCCCCATTACTTTTCTTCAAGTCGACTGCTTCTTCTTATTTGTTCTAACGTTGGACTGCTTTGCAATCAGGGTTTTCTTGTTGCCGGCTTTACAGCTCTATTAATTTTCTTTTCTTTTCTGTCTCAATGTCCGTGAAATTGCCTTTTCTTTTTCTTAGATCTTCTATTACTCTGCCACGAATTAGAGATGATTAGCTGTAAATTTAAAAAGTCAGCAGGAGACCGTTGGATAATGTATCTTAGTAACGCACGCTGCTCGTGTGGGCGTTCATGTGGATGTGCATCGCTAAGATCGGGCGTAGTTAAGACTAAATGCAACCAACGTAAAGTCCATTGTAGATGATGTAGATTTAACAAATTTGGACCAGGCTTATTAAAGACAAGTGGTACAACCCATCACAGGCGTCCTCATTGGCGGACATGGTCACACACACATTTGTGAGCATGTGCAGTCACACATAGACCCTCACATGCAGATACAGAAAGTATAAATTGGCTTAAAGGTGCAGTGTGTCGAATTTAGTGGCAGAAATGGAATATAATATTCATAAGTATGTTTAAATTAGTGTGTAATCACCAGAAAATAAGAACTGTTGAGTTTTCGTTACCTAAGAATGAACCCTTTATACCTACATATGGTCCTCTTGTACAGAGCCCACCATGTTGCACCCCCAAAGCTAATTGCTACTGCCACCTGGTCACAGTGCATTGCTCCCCAGCTATAATGTGTTGCTCCCCGGCCGCAGCTCACTACGCCTAATGGTGTTAAATTGGTGCTCCCCCCTGCCCCCATCCCCCACAGTGCCAGTGTTTTTATCCCTTCATTTAAACCCTTTAAAATAATGGAAATGTGAATTTATCATGAGAATCATTATAGAGAAGTCATTCCACATGTCAGAAATAACATTAACATGCATAAATTATCTTTTACGATCAGCAGATGTTACATTTTTAAGTGTTAAAGATAAACGACTGTAAAATAATCCCAAATCTGTACGATCAAAGGAGGATTAGATCTTTTAAGTATCTTAAATGTCTGTCTACGTGTAGCGTTGCGTGTTTTGGTAGCGCTGTAGAAAATACTATACGTGTAAGACTAATAATAACACATGTTTAATCCTTAAAAATACTTACCTAACACTGAATTGAATTGTAGCCTTTGGGTTTAAGTTGGAGCTGAACCCTCACCTACAACAGTTGGCATCTGTTGAGAGACAGATGGTAAAAGTCGACCTCAGCAGGTTTGTTAATAGCTCCGATTTAATCTTTACTTCAGAAGTTGGGTTGATTCATTGTGTGAAACATTTTTCAAAAGGGACTGAAATGAAAAGATTTTTGTGAATTTCTGGTGAAAGCAGATGCATTTGTTTTTTTTCTACCTGTGAGACCACCAGAGAAACACCATCTCTCTCTCTCTGTGTAGTTGAAGCTTTTTTTGCCTCTCAGGATGGATTTGTTTGTTGTGTATTTGGGTCTAAAGGAGCGTATTTCTCTGTTCGAGGTATTGTTCCCCTTCAGTCCCGTGTGGTCAACAGGATTCAGGGATTTTTTTGAGATGTGCTTTGTAGAATTGATTATTTGGGACTGAGCGTTTTTTAAAACAAGTGCATTTGCGGCAGCTTAATGAAACGAGCTCGGTAACCACACTCTCATTTGCTCATGTTTTATTAATCAGTACAAAGAAAAAAATCTTGTATCTGATTCTCAGTGTGCTCCTACATTTTGGAAAACAATCCTTTGCCAGATCTTGTTGGGGCCATCTAATAGGATTGCTGGGAGTCTTTTAGTCGTGGCTGCTGTCTGCATACAAAATATGGTGTTTTTTATACTCATCTTGTAGGATTTTGCTGTGTGACTAGCATCCTCCGAGCTCCTGATGTGTTTTTTTTTGTGTAGCCGAATGATCCACAGTGGAGCTCGCAGCAGAGAAGAACGCTGCCAAAGTAAAAATAGACTGTGGGAAACAGATAAGGGCAGCGAGAGACGGAGCCGCCGTCCCTTTTTGCCAGTGGTTAAGTTGATGGCTGAGCCGAGGCCACAGCGAAGCACAGATATGACACCCAGCTCTTGTCACATGCCCCCTTCCTCCTCCTCCTCCCTCCCTCTCTCCCTCCTCTCTCCCTCTCTGCCCCAAACACTGTGGAGAGGACTTGTTGTCGACTCCACGGGGACCGACCTAGTTCCCTCTGGCAGCTAAAGGTCACATGTCTCCTGGCTCTGGACTGTAAGTGTGTGTAGATTTAACTTTCAAACACAAACAGTGAACTCGAGGATGTAACAGTGAGACATTAACACCTACAGTGACAAGAGGACAGAGCACAGCGACAAATATAATCCTCTGTTCAATCAGTTCCAAGCACTTGCTGTTAAAGCCAAACTCCTCTATTATTATCTAACATAAAACTTCTCCAGCTTTTGACAAATGCTGAGAACAGCCGGGGCAGCTAGGAAGAGTCCCCCTGAGACTCTGCGGCGGTGGTGGTTTCACCCCCGGTGCTGCGTCTGCGGTCAGCGAAGGAGGCAGCTGCTGCTCCTATTAGGCGGTATTAGCTCAGCGCCCTCAACCGCAGCCACAAACTTATCTGTCGCACTCATTTGCAATGGAAAAAGCAAAGCCGATTGGGGCCTGTCTGCGGGCCGAGGATGACGGAGGCCGGAGGAGAGAAGCCTGCCAGGCTCTGTTGTCACCCACTGTGACGGCTTTGCTGCACTCTGGTCACATTAACATACAGTGAGGTTATTTATAAAGCCCACTTCCTGTGTTTATCGTGATTGCATGATTGCTTTCGTGTTGTGTATTCCCTACACTTCATGCATATAATTGCACTTTTAATATTTCTTAATCCAACATGTTTTCCCTTGTCCTGTAGCTGCAAGAATCTTACACTAGCCAGCTTTTTCATGTAACAACTTGCACTTAATCCTGTCTGACTATGTTATCAGCAAATGATTTGGCTGTGATATTAAGGATTGATTTGTTGTCCGTGAGCGTTGACCCCACCCTGTTTCTCTGGCATTTTACACCAAGCTCGTGCATGTCAATCTCAGACTTTCTCTCGTATATTCATGAAGGTTTCTTGTGAAATGCTAACATCTCGACAACCAAATTGTTCCACTCTTATGTTTTTTTATGCTCAGTTTTGTTGGCAGACCTCCTATCATATCCTGATATAAACTGTTCAACATCTTGCAAACGCCCTGCATTCATTTCTCAGGGCATGAACACACCACCGAAACACTTTGAAGGATTGCTATGGCTGTGTGAGGTCACCATGACACGTAGTTGAAAGCAAGTCGATCAGCAGTCTTACTCAAACCAGATGTGAGTTGCAGCGTCATAGATTTGTATTAATTTGGAGTTTTTTTATCACCAAATTCTCAGTAAAAGTAAATTACCTTCAACTTGTTTGGTTTAGTTTGGATTCAGCCTTTCATTAAACACATAATTAAACTACTTCTTGTACAGTATATATTTAATTAAGATTTAGACGGTTTAATCCCAGCAGTGAAGGAGCTTTGTTTCATGTCCTCTCTCTCTCTCTTTCTCTCTCTTCCCCCTCTTTTTGGACTGTACAATGTCCATTAAAGGCAAAAAAAGGAATCTAATAGTATGTAATTGTGACTCAGTAAACATTCCTGCCAACAGTTTTCAGGTTATTCCTCTCATCTGTGGTGGGAACACGCCAGGAAACGTACAACACACTAACAAAAAAGTTCGGGGAAGAATAAGACTGATAGCTAACAAGCAGGATTGTACTTTTAACATACACATACTGCCAAACTGTTTAAATCCAGCAAAACAACAAGAATAATCAATAAGTCTCTACAATCAGATACTTTCCCCTCTGCTTAACAAGCCTGATCTGGACTTTAGTGATCTTGCTAATTACAGGCCTATCTTGAAATCTTGAAATCTCAATTTTTCCATTTCTAAGTAAACTTCTCAAGATTGTATGTGACCAGTCTGGCTATCGGACCACCTTAATGTTAATAGCCTCGTTGCTTGGAAAAAGCCCCAAAATGAAGATATTTTACCTCAAAAACATATTATTGTGGCACATAAGTATTGAATAGAGATATGGTGGCATTAGAAATTAATATATTGTTTTGTAACCAAATCTTTATCTCTGTGATGCTCTCCTTCTTCCATCTCATCATCTCTGAGGTCTTCTCCTCCACTATGTCATCTCCCCGGTCATCTTTTCCTCCTTTTCACTCCCCTGCTGCTCTCTTTCTATCAGCATGTCCTTCTCGTGTATCTTTGTTTTATTAGTTGGTGTCTTCTTTAGTGAACTTGCTAATAACAGGCCTATCTTATATCTCAAATCTTCCATTTCTTAGAAAACTTCTCAAGATTGTATCTGACTAGTTTGGCTATCGGTCAAACCATAGCACTGAAATAGTAATGTCCTCCTCATGTATCTCTGTTTTATAAGTTGGTTTCCTCTTTGGAGGTTACAAGTGTCTCTTACAAGATTCAGAGTAACTTAAAAAAAATGTTTCCTTTTAATATTCATCATCAAAACACAGCCGCCACCATCCATCTGTGGCAGTTCTCCTTTCCCTACTAGTGGAAGTTGGCAACCCTGCACAGATTTAGCAGTTAAAAAAAAAAAAAGTCATCGTTGTGTGGCAAGGACCGGGAGACTTTAAAGAAAGCTGAGAAAAACGGAGCCGCTGGCCGCTGAAGGGGTCGGCTAGCAGCAGCTGGCATCGCTTTCTCGAATTTGTCATTTTTAGAGATGTTAATTTTATACCAGTGCGAATCCTCTTGGCAGGGAAGTTGACGGGAAGTTGGAATCAAACAATCAGCTTGTTTGATGTGTTGTTGTAAATTTCAGAGGTGTGCACATGTGCTCCTCTGCGACCTCCGGTTACTTATAACACACTTCTCTGTGTCGACCCCCAGAGATTCATTTACTTTTATCTTAATTCCTGCTTTTTTTTGAGGAAGGAAATGCATTTAACACTTTTGTCAGACTTCAAGGAACACACACACAAACACACACACACACACACACAATGAGTTTTGGTAGGAAAAACTGAGCGTAAATATAACTGTGTTTGTTTACAGGAAATCTCGGCAGGGTACCTTTAACACAATTTGTTTTCACAATGATCCTCGGTGTGTTCCAGCCACAAGGTTTTGAGTCTGTTCTCATGTGGGGGAGACGGCAATGTTTTGAATCTGTAATTGAATCATAGCTCAGTGTTTTAATCACTGTTTGTGTGTGTGTGTGCATGTGTGTGTGTTTGTAGTATATATCTCAGTAAACTGTATCTTGGCTGTGCTTTTATTGGCACTTCACTCAAAAAACTCAGATTCTGGTTATTGTTCAGGCTTTAAAGTCTCATCTTCTTCTTCTAGACGCTGCTGCAAAAGCTCCGCAAATATACAGAGCTTTTTTTTGTGTGTGTGACATCGCATGTCAACAACAAAGCTTGACATCTTGAGTTTGCAGCAAGGGGGAAAACTCTAGGGGACTCTTATTACATTTTTATTTTGTTTTCACATAACGTCATCGGTTTTGGCAAGAAACTTTATTTAAAACACACTTTCATCCATGTTTTTTTTTTGAGACTTTCTAAACTCATGGATGCAAATAAAATGCTCATAAAGTTTATACAGCTTTTTTTTTTTTTTTTTTTTTTTTTTTAACATGATTTCCCAAAAAGCTGTTTGCAGAAAGTTAAGTATTGGCAAGAAATTTGGAAGTTTGAGTAAATGTTTTCTGGTCAGAGGAGCGCTGCTGATGTAACCATCGGTAACAAAGCAAATGAGAGAAATTCAACTCAACGAGAAACACGAGCGTCACTCGTCATCAAACCTGACGTGTTGTTGACAGACTCTCTCTCTGATGTTTGCACGCTTTTTGTTGTCTCTGACATCAGCGTCTCTCGCTCTGAGGCTCATTTTTATTTCTTACCTCCGGCCAAACTTTGAGTGTGGGAACCTTGACAAGGTGGATGAACAAGTATGCACAGAAGCCACCGGGAGAAAAACACCCCAGGGCGTCAGTTACTGACATTCTTGCACACTGCATGCACTCAGCTCTTTATTGTCAACTTACATTATTTTTTTTCCTCTCTCTTTACAGTCATTTCAAGGCAGTCAAGGAAGAGCCTATCTGTTTAACTCAGTGTAAGTATGAGCCCCACAAATGCAATACACTTCTTTCTTTTCATACCACAGTGGGAAATCTTTGTGTTTGTTGCACTATTTTTGCATTTGGTTTATGTCTCTGATGTAGGGCTTGTAGATAAAAGTCACGCAGACTGTACAAGTAGCTTATTTGTTGGACAGAGTCGTAAACTGTGTTTACAGTGCGTTTGTTTGTTTGAGTCAAAACTAAAGATTTATAGTCCCCCCTTCCTAAAAACCAGCTGCTTTGCTTTCACACTTGTTAACTGTGGTTTTCCAGCCTCAGTTCATTGGCGTAGTCTTTGAAATAAGTACACTGCAGTTGTTTATTGTTGCTGCCAGACAAGTATGTTGGCACATGTATGGCTGAATTATGCTTTGACGAACATGCAAATTGTAAAACTGTTAAAACAATATACACACGTGAGGGTCTGTGGCACAACTTGTACAGATTTTAAAGAAGTGAAACATGAAGGGATCATGAGAGACATGATGTAAAGTTTCCATCACCCTGAAGATGGGGGTTGGTATAATCACATGTGATGCTTCATTAGAGCTGCAACTAGCAAATATACTTATATAATCAATCAATCTCCAGATTATTTTCTTTGTAAAACACATGCAAAGAATAAAAAATGCAATTTCTAAGATCATCCACTGTCTGACTATTAGTCCAAAATGTTCGACTGTGATGTTTAGACAACAGAAAAGGACAAATGTTCACATTGGAGAAGCTGAAATCACTTAATATTTGGTATTTTTTGATTAAAAAGTGACTGAAATTCTTAATATTCTATCAATTGACTATTTGTTGCAGCTCTATACTTGATTATACAATTCAACAAATACATTATTAGGGCTGGGTATTGTTTAAAAAGTTACGATACCAGTACCAATCCAAGTATCTTTAAAATGATACTGATACCAATGAGTACTTCATTTAATACCCATCATGTGAATAGAAGCATTAAATTGCATAAAATGCCGCCACTCCTCCACATCTAGATGATTTGATTTTTACACAAATGCATTTTGAAAGTCTTCAAATTATCAATATTTATTAATCGAAGGCTTGCTGATTGGCTGTGAGCAAGTCCATACAAATCGTCGTTTCGATATTACTTGGTATCGATTTATTTCGTTCGACACCTTAAAGTGATGCAATTTCCAGAATGCAGTGTCATTAAAAGTTTCCTCTGAGTATAAGTCAAAAACTCAGTAAGAGATATTCAACTTACTATGACGTTAAGTCAACAGAAAGGGAAACATTTTCACATTAGAGAAGCTGAAATGACTAAATATTTGGCTTTTTTGCTTGAAAAATGACTGAAATTCTTAATATTATGTCAATAAACTATCATGAAATTCAACAAACACATTATACTACTGAGAATTCCTCCACATATCCCACATTTAGCCATATCAGGATTGATTTCAGCAGCTCAAAACCAAACCACCAGCTTTTCAACCCTCTGTACCATCTGTTGCTTTTTTTGTTGGTGGGAAGCCAGTGAAGGATCACATCCATATGTCTGCACCAGTGACTGCTACTGGGCACAGACACAGGTGTGGCGTTACACCCTTCCCACGTCAGCAGTAATTAGCAATGACGAGGAAGAACGGCAGCGGATTGGAAATGACACCTTCACTGTTTGCTTTAAAACATAAAACATAGTCAAAGTGAAACTGCCTCACTGATAAAACAGCTGTGAGACATTTTATCAGACGTTAACATCGTTAGCATGACATGCACATATATTATCTTCCCGTTGGAGTATAAATTGTGTAATGATTGCACACAAACTGCATCACAGGATGATTGGAAACCATCTTAGCTCACCTCCCTCAGGTGGAGTTGTTAATGATTTCCCAGTCTGCACCTTTTGGAGAGAGAAAAAAAAAAAAGAAAAAGAAAATGTTTTAGGCAAACACGACACTTACAACTGAGTTAACTTCTCAGAGTGAAAAAGCAACGCAGCTGCGAGATTAAAAGATTTTGGTGTCAAGAACAATCTGATTCCAGTCGCTGATAACTAAACCCAGTAAAGCTCTGATTTGCTTCAGTTTATTTTATCACATTTATAAATCAGGGAGCGTGTATTTTAAATAAACCCAATAATCTTCTACAAGGACATGAAATTTATTGCAATAGTTTAGCTGCTAGCTCTTTTCCACCTGCAGTCCCTCGACAGGTAGACACTAATACAACAAATGCAATTTATACAAATACAAGTTCAAAATGTAATAAATAGTAAACATACTGACACATTTCAAGCATTATATCCAACATCCTGCTATCACCTGCTTAGTACAAGGGCCACATACAGACCAATTTGATCTCAGATGGGCCAGACCAGTAAAACTAGTTCATAATAACCTACAAATAATATATAATATAGGCTATATATTATAACCATACTATAATATACTGTCAAAATAGATGAACAGCCTGAGATGTCCTAAGAAAAATGAGCAATTTCAACAATATTATCCATTTTTTTCAGGTTATTTTGGATAGAAGCTGCTGACATTTTGCACAATGTTTAATATATGAATTCATTGTTTGTTTAGAGTAATTATATTCTGGTCAGGGTAGAGTAAAAAAAAACAACCTCTGAAGCAGCAGAAAATTTGGAATTACTTTTGTGTAAATGTTTTACTTTGCAAACTCAACCAATGGGCCAAATTAAACCCTTAGGCGAGCTGGTTCTGACCCTCGGACTGTAAATTTGATGAAAAGGTTGACATGTAAACATAAATGTTAAAATTAGGCTGAACTCAGTTGAAAGTGTGATGTTTTTAAGACCTCTATGAGTGTTTTACTGACTATATTTCACTTTCAATCAGGTTCTACCTACACACTGAAATGTAGTCATTGAACTGCTGTTGAAATAATGTTATTATGTAACCGAGACGTCTAAAAAAAATGTCTCATTTTTCAAACTTACTCAGCCCAGTTTTAACCTGCTTTGACCTACGAGTCACCAAATCAGCTCTTCCTGCAAAACTGGATATGATGGACTTGTTTGTGCTCTCTCGATAGGCGAGGTTCAGGTTCACGTCACAGAAACTACATTTTATCATTCATCTCTACAAACCCACGAAGCATTCATTTATTTTTTGGTTGATTGGTTTTTTTGGGAGGAGGGGACTTTGCTCTCTGTCTTAATGAACCACAGAGAAATTACTCCCCCCCCTTCTCCCTCCTCCCTCCTCCCTCCTCCCCTAGAGGTCTGAGACATTTTCAGGTGTCACGCTGCAGCTGCTTTGTGCCACCTGAGTCCGAATTACCTGCCAAAATGAATTGAAGGGTGGAATCGCTCGAGCAGATGCATGAGAGAGCAAATAACTGCAGGAGTTACACTAGAAACAGGCTCGACTTAGATTTAAAAAAAACCCAGTGGATAATGTTTATGATGTTTATGATGGTCATTTAAGCTGAAATCAGACTCAACAGACATCTAAAATGAAGCTTAGATTATATATAATGATTTGTTCAACAGCCAGTTCATTTCATTCATTTCTCAGTGGCAGGTCTTTTTAATTAAACTGCCACCGAAATGAGCTAATCAGCAACACTGTGTTCACTGAGAGGAAGAAAGTATCATGTTTAGCAATTACAGAGAGTTCATTATATTTTGCTGAACAAGGTTTTACTTGAAGTTTTGAAGCAAACGCTGGTACTGACTGAGTTTGTTTTGTTTTGTTTTTTAAATATGTGAGTCAGTGGTTACATGGAAGATGCATATTTCCTCATTTAACAGGAGATAAGGTCAGAAAAATGTCGCTATCAGATAAAAGAAAAGAGGAATAAAGAAGAAAAGGGACAAAACTTTTTAGGAAACATGAAAAACAGTTTTTATCTAATCATTTTAATTGTTCTTAAGTCAAGAAAATACTCAAAATTTGTAAAATCTCATAAATGAAAAGTGTCATATTTTATAAATAGAGAATAAATGATGTGGATATTTAGCTTTCGTACTGTCCAAAGAGTTTTAGAGATATTTCTTAACTTGTAGACAAGTATTTAATCATTTTAATTGTTCTTAAGTCAAGAAAATACTCAAAATTGGTAAAATCTCATAAATTAAAGGTGCTGTATTTTATATATGGTGATTAAAAGAAGTGGAAAATAGTTCTTCTGATCAGTGTGGTTGCTTTTAAATGTATCATTCTTACTTTATTTCATATTTTAAATGCTTAAATAAATGTCAGAATATAATATGTGTACATTCAGAAATATGGGTATTATCACCTATTTGTGTCTGCACATTTTCCATTATAAATAAATAAGCATGTTACCTGCTACGCTCTGACAGGGAGAGTTATTTACAATGAGTATTTCTACTTCTACTCCCTAAATTAAAAGATCTGAGCTGTTTATCCGCTGCTGTCCTTGACCTCCGAGTCCTCTTCTTCACTTCCTGTCTTTCCCACAGGGTGAATGTCGGCTGCGGGCCAGCTGAGGAGCGGGTTCTCCTCACAGGTTTACATGCTGTGGCTGATATCTACTGTGAAAACTGTAAAACCACCCTGGGTTGGAAATATGTAAGTCAATTGCTGCTTCTTAAACTTTCACCTAAGCTCTTTTACTTTCCCTTCTTTTTTTTTTTTTGGTGCCGCTGTGTTGTTGCGTAACTATTTGGGGTTTTTCTGGCTTCCAAAGGGACAAATTATGCTATTACAGGTCAGAAGAACAAGGTTGCTCTCATTAAAACATTGCTTGTTAAAGCCATGGTGACAGTTTATTTTGCTCAGGTTTGTATTTAGGCTCAGAGATTGAGCACTCTGTGGTCTCCTAGAGCGCAAGATAATTACAGTGCCGAAAGGTTGGCTGCAGACAGCCAGGCTGGTACCTCTGAGAGTCTACAGTGATTAAATGTCAGGCCATTTTGAAGAGGCTTGTCCCGGTAATTGTCTGAAAAGACCATAGAAGGGTGTAAAATAGCTGAACAAAGTATAAGACAAGGACTCACTTAAAGCCGCTCCTTCAGCGACGAAAACAATTAGAGATTGTCAGAGAGGCCCTGCAAGCAGAAGCAGAAGCAGAAGCAGAAGTGGTTTGCAGAGAGACGCAGGGCCAAGAAAATAATCAGACACACAGATGCTCGCCTGCGTGTCTGATGCTCCCGGAATCAGCGAGATGAGACACACGAAGGAAACCACAAAAGCTCGTCTGCAGATCGTCAGACAGAAAAGTTTAGAAATAAGAACGAGGTCATTCGGTCACTAGAGGAGACTTTCATTTTCTTTGCATCTATAAAATCTTGCTTGTTCTCAGATAATAATGAGACCAGGTAAATAAAAGTTTGCATATGTGCTTTTTTAAATACTGTAACGTCTCTTAAGTTGTTTCACCTTTTAGAAAGCCAGCGTTTAACAGTGGGGGGGGGGGGGGGGGGGGGTCACAGTTGTTTTAAAGAGTTTTTCTATGTAGGAGAATTATTCAAAAGCATCTGTGGACACAAGACACACTTAAGACTCTTATAGTTAATATAAAATCCATTCAGTCCAACTTGTTACTACATTAGCTTTTGTTATGTGATAATGAAGAGTATAAGGAGACAAACACACAATAAAACCTTTGTGACAATCTTATCATAATCTCCTTTTTGGACACATTAAAGCCCTCGTTATATCTGTTTTAAATTCAAATTTGATTTCTCAGACTGATCTGGAAATCATAACAGCAGCCTGGAGAAAAAAAAGTTTGGTGTGTCGGACCACTCAGCAACCTTTTGTGTCAAATCGACAACATTTTTGTCATTTTAGAAAATGATTAAAATGTTCCAACCTTTTAAAATGTCAGTGAGCACAAACCCTGTTTGACACATTAAACACCTTTTTTTGTTTAAAAAAAATCAGATATCAGATTATTGTAGATATACATGTATTAGTATCAGAAGTAGCAGAGCAGAAACTCCATCAATACAAATATTATCAGAAGTATGTTGAATGTATTTTTGACTTGTGAATATTAAATATATAGTTTCCCTTTGAGTATTTTTATATAATATCATTTGTATTTATCTTGGCTTATTCTAACTCTTCATCAGAACAAAATGAGTGGAATATTTAGGGCTGAAACTAACTTTTTTTAAATTAGAGATGAATCCGTTGAGTATTTTCTTGATCAAAATGTTGAAAAATGTCGATTATTGTTTCCCAAAGCCTGAGTCATTGTCTTCAAATATCTAGTTTCCACCCAAGCAACAGTTCAAAACCCCAAAAGTATCCAATTTACTGTCATAGAGGACATTAAAATATTTACATTTAAGAAGCTTGAAGCAGAAAATTTGAGTATTTTTTCTTTAATGTTTCAAATTAGTTGGCTAGTATGATCGAGTAGTTGTTGCAGCTGTGAAACCCATATACATATATAAGATGTATTTATTCCTGTTGTCTTATATTTACTGTGACTGTCATGTTTGATAATGGAGTAACTAGGGATGCACTGACATAAGACATAAAACGTGAGTAAATATAACAGCCATACAATAAAAACAATGAAATCAAATAAATACAAGGTGTCAAAGGCAAAGGAGAAGAAATGTGTTTTAAGAATAGGAATATCGGTCTATATCGATATTTGGCCAATATATCGGTGCATCCCTAGAATTAATAGTAGAATATCTTCACTCAGACACTTCTTTATCACCATATATTTGCTTTTATGTGTTAAGAGTATTGATCAAGAATGTTGGGACTCTGGATTTCTATTACTCTCTATCAGTATTGACGTGGCTGTGGTGTGGATGAAGTCTTGTAACTTAATTCTCTCTCTCTCTCTCTCTCTCTCTCCTCTGTGTGTGATTTGCAGGAGCACGCGTTTGAGAGCAGTCAAAAGTACAAAGAGGGAAAGTTCATCATCGAGCTGGCTCACATGATCAAGGACAACGGATGGGAGTGACGCTCTCGGCACACACTCGTTCTTTTTTTCTGACCTAGGAATGCTCTTTAATGAACTGCGTGGAGCGATGACCATCGACCCCCCCCCCCCCCCCCCCCCCACTCCCCCCACCCCTTTAATATACCCCCTTACCTCCACCCCTCGTCTCCTCCATGTGCACACACCCACCTGCTCATCGTGAAACTGAACAAGAACAAATGACATGAGTTAAAAAAAAATGTTTTAAAAAAAAAAAGCCGACGACCAGGAGGAAGAGGAGCAACTGTTGAAAAATCACGTCACAGGATTCCTGTCGTTACTTTTTTTTTTTTTTTTTTTTTGAAGATTGTTTTGTTCTCCTTTCGCAGCTCCGGAGCTTTTGGGTTTTGACCGCCCTCCTTTTACTCTCACCCCCTCCTCCTCCTCCTCCTCCTCCTCCACTCACTGAAACCACGCTTACAAGTGATTGTGGTGATTATGGCGACCACTATGCGAAAGGAGATAGACTTCACTGAGAGGACATTTCTGTGTTTTCTTTCTTTCGCCCACCCAGCGGAGACGGACAATGTTAACGTTATTTACAATAGTTTTAACTTCTGGGTTTGGTAAGGTTTTTTTTTTTTTTTTTTTTTGGTTTGATGGCAGACGGATGTTACTGGTTAGCATTTTTATGATTTCCCTGTCATGTTTTTGTCATGTTTTTATTTGTATTTGTTGTTTTGGCTTGTTGTATCTCTGCCTATAGCTGAGCATGCTTTTTCTTTGCTAAATGTCCAAAATGAGCAATCAGGGACGGGTGAGGAGCCGAGGGGAAAGGGAGTTTTATCGTAGTTACAAATATGTAGCAGCATCTGGCTTTTTTTTCTTTCTTTTTTTTAAAGTGGAAAAACGATGAGATTTGAAGTAGTGTGGGATTTTATACCTGATATTTTTTTGGTTTTTGTCTTTTTTTTCTTTCTCTATTGTGAATTTTCTTTATCCCCCTACACCCCTTCTGGTACTGTTCAGCACCCAAAAAGCATCGAAAGCAGCACCTAGTGTTTGTTTAACATAAAATTGATATATATATAAATATATATATACATTATAAATATATAGATATAAATATTTGTAGTGTTTGGCTAAGTGCGATTGTGGCTGGTTCCATTTTGCAGCAGTACCATTAAGTGAAAGAGAAGGAGACCGGGTAAGTTGACATCAGTGTCAACGTGTCATAAAACATTATGGCAGACTGTATTATTCCATTGTCTAGTAATGAAACAATGAGAGACACAACTACATATGAATATATAAACACAAACTATGATTACATATCCGTAAATACTATGAAAATGTTCATAGTATGTAGATTTTGGAACAGGGATTCTATATTGATATACATATAAATATATTTGCTGTCATGCACATATATATATATGCATATGACGTGTTTATATGCATTTTGTGTGTGGTCATGCAATACACAGTGGCATACTTGAACGACGCTACTTCGTTTGCACTTTGCTGAGGCCTTTGGTTCATCTCGGTTTGGAGGCAAAAAAAAAGAAGAAAAAAAAGAAAGAAGTTTGTTCGCTCTCGTCTGTTCTCTTAAATGGCCTTTTCACAGATGAACGACAAATAGTTGGAGACGGGAAGAAAGAAGTTTGAGGGGTTTTTTCTTCGTCTCTTGTTAGGATTGTAAAGAGTGTTTTAGCAGCTGTGGTCTGCTTGATACTTCTAGATGAATTTGAGTTTAATCGATAAAATTTAGCTTTTCGTCTCAGATCTTGCTTGATTTTCGTTCTTTGTTTTTAGAGCAAAATCTTCTCTTGGAGAGGAAAGTGTAGTTTTTTCCGATACTTTTGCTGCTACCCTTTGAAATCCCCGTCATTTTCCTTCCCGCTCTTGTAGGTCCTTTTGCACTTTATCTCTCACTTTGGAGCGCGTTAATTGTCTCTTCGAGGTCGGCGGTTTGCCTCTAAGCCGAATGAATCTTGTGCCTCTTCAAAACATGAACGGCCTCCCCCTTTCTTTTTTCTGTTGTGCAGTGCATAACTCCGAAGAAAAAACCTTCATGTGAACCGATGTGTCTTCCCCCCTGTTTCTGGTTCAAAGTGGCCCACAAAACAACGTTCTTCACCAAATCCTCATAGAGCTCTGCCCTGTTTATTTTTTTTATTTTTCTTCCTCTTATGGATAACAGAGACTTTTTTTTTCTTCTTAAAACCTGAATGGTATACATACATACATGCATATATATATATTTTTTATGTTAAGATTTCGCGGTGCAAAAACAGATTGATATTCAGTATATTATTTCTCAGAGTAAAGCGTTAAAAAAAAAGAGGAAGAGGTTGTTGGAATATATGAATGCGGGACGCTCCAGGGGCTTGTTGTTTGGACTTTTTATTGGAAGGATATAAAAAAGACAGCAGCAGGATCGAGGTGGGGCAGGGTGATGGGATGGGAGAGATTTAAAGGAAAAAAAAAAAATCAGCAGTGATTGATTACTTTGCAGGCGAGGTCAGTCAGATCACATGACCTTTTATCCTAAAAAAAAAACAAAACAATGACAATGCAAATCCTGAATAGTTAGCAGTGATACCTACTTGAAAAATATAAAGACATAAACAGCTGAGATATTGGCCCGTGTTACAGTTTTTGTACATAAAGTAACATATTTAAGGTTTTATACGTATTTCTACTGGGTTAGTTCTTTTACTTCCCCAACTTGAAGCACTTTTGTTCACTGTACCTCTGGCTGTGTGAGTGTGTGTGTGTGTGTGTGTGTGTGTGTGTGTGAGTGTGTGTGAGTATGTGTGTGTGTGCATGCACGTGTGTCAATCCACATACATGCGTGCACACCTGCACAGGAAAGCGAATGTTTAGTTTCTTTTCCTCAAGACAGTTTTATTTCTCTATTATTTCCCTTTCTTTTTCTTTTTTTTTTTTTTTAGTTTGGAAGTGTTATGTTTTTTTTTTTCTTTTCTTTCGCAGCTGTTTGGTTTACTGTCTCTCTCCCGTTGATCTGTGAGGTCGAGAGCCAGGCTAGTTTGTTTGAAAGTGATTTTATCCCCGTATTTGTTTTATTTGTTTGTTTGTTTATTTTTCTGTTAGCTCGTTTTATTTAGCTTGTGTTGGGGGAAAGCCCGTTTTAGAGGGGCGGTGTTTAGGTCTCTGCTGAGCCGTGCGGACGTCGAGGGCGAGCTGGAATCTCCCACCATGTCGCAGGGGAAGAGCCTTTACCAAGACCCTTTCGCCACCACAGTCAGTGTCTCCTGTATTTAGAGGGCTTTCAAGTGGTGAAACACACTCTCTGGCGGCCATATTGGAGGTCCTTATCCCTTTTTTGGCAACATCCGGCTGTGCACACTTTGATTGTATTTCTCGAGAACTTTGCCATCTCGAGTGAGAATCGCTCACTTTTCTGCCGGTTTTGACCGAATATGAACAGTTACATCACTGATTTTATTTATTGTTCTTTATCATGTTAACATTTTAGCTACTTCAACCTCACTCCTTGTATCCCAATTCACCGGCAGCATCCTTTGAAGTTTATCTAAAAAGAGCTAAATCAAAAAGCAGCTGGACTTAGATTGGACTGGATTATTATTACTATTATTATTATTATTATTATTATTGGCTTCTTGAGCTGAAGAAATGCCTCTTTTGCCTCAAATTTACAGCCTTCAGCATCTCTGACTCACCGCTTTCCAATCAGTTATTTAACGGTGCGTTCAAGTGCTCCTCGTCAGTTTGTAAAGTCAAGTAATATCACATGACCTCACTGTATTTACCAGGTATTGGTGTTCCTGTGGTCATCAGTTTCCTGCTAAACTGACTGCATTTCATGAACTCGGGTATCATGGAACTTTCCTAGAGTTTACGACTTCACTAATACTAATTCACCACTGTGTCAGACGTTTCTTGGTGGTACGCTTGAAAAAATGATTGACTTTAGGAGTTGACGAGGAGCACTTGAATGCACTTATTCTGTGAATTGAAGCTGGATAGTGTAATTTAGGGAGAACATGCAGGCATAAGGGGCATATATATAGTGCAAAACACAGTGTTCACACCTTTTTCTAGCATGTACTGTCATCAATTTAGTTAATTTACAGCACTTTGTGTGGACGCTTGCTGGCACGCACAGTACAATTTGGGTTTTAGTCTGTCATATCTGCCGAAGGACACCTTGTAAAGCGTACATCCATCAAAACTGGCAGCTCTTGAAGTGGGATGCAGCTTTTTATTTGGCCAGGCAGCCTTCTGTGTCTGTTAACCAGATGTGTTCATCCAATCAAAGTCAAAACACAGCTGTTTTTCTCAAACTCATAGCACTAAGAGATCAGCACTGTGGAAACAAAATCTATCTCACCAGATCATTAATATCAGCTAAAATCGTTACTGAATGGACCTACATAGTAAAAGGCACTCCTCTTGTTACTCGCACGCAGCCGGTCCCCCCCCCCCCAAAAAAAGGACCTCCAACATGGTGCCAGCAGTGTTTGCTGGGAGTTTTGTAACACAACTGTAGAGCCTCTATACTCTCCCTTTCGATCAGTCAATCTATGTTGAAACCAACAAAAAGCAGTCGCCAGTGTCACTGCCGGTGTGTACCAAATAAAGAACCAGGGTTCTATCGAATGCATCAGTGTCATGTGTCAGCGGGCTGGAAGGAGAGCCCACCAGGGATCACGTTTTTGAGCGTCTCTTGGAGATTCATCTGCGATACCAAAATTAAAAAGACGAAGAAATCCTGTCGCGTATGACATTGTGTTTCTGTAGAATGTTTTGATCCTATGAACTCAACAGCATCAAAGCAGCCTGGATTAAAAATTGTAGATATTTGCTGCTGAAAACTGTTTACTTTTTATTGTTGTTTTGTTGTTTTATTAATTTTTTTTTTTTTGGTGACACTGGCTATCTACTTTTTGCGCTCTGTTACTGTCTAAAACAACGTACCTGAAAAGATGTTGATCAAAGGCAAGATGGGTATACAGGGGAAAAGACTGTACAAGTTCTTCTCTTTAGGACTGTTAATTACAGTTTAAGGTCTAAAGCATGTTGTATTTATAATGGCTATATGTCGTGCCTGTTTTATTATTATTTTTTTCCTAAATTTAAAACAAAAATATTCTATGCTTTTTATTTGACTACATTGCTTTGCATTCTGTCTTAGTAAAACCATGTCACAAGTCTGTTTTCACTCTAATGTAAACTATCAGATATCACAATAAATTTTCAATGGCATTAATTTGTGGATTGTGTGAAGTTGTCGTTCTTTTTTTTTTTAGGTTAAGGCTAATGTTTGCAGAAGGATTGTGCAGTAAGAAACTTATATATCATGTTCAGAGACGTTAGATTTTGAAATACTTACATGATGTGACACAATCTGGTCTTTTGTATCTTTTTTTTCACATAGGTTTGTCATACAGATAAAAGGAAATGGAAGAATAAAACAGAAGTCTATGGGTGGCTTTTTCCCTACATGTGTAATTTAGCAGTAATATCAAATATATGGTGCACAGTAGTTTCCCAAATAGTTAAAATGCACTTTTAAAAGCTCCAAGGAGTTAGATAAAGTATTTGCAAGCTACACTGTGAGGTGTTTTTTGCATAAACTAAAGAATATTTATGGGAGACTGCATAATTTTGTATTTTTACAAATGTACAAACATTTCAAAAATAGATTTATGAAGCATTTTAGTATCTTTGTTTTCAATTTCCAGCTGATTAAGATATTTGTATCTGGCATATCATGTCAGTATGTGTTTAAATACTTCACTCACACATCTTGTCATGTATCTGATTGTGTGTGGTTACTTATGCATTATAATTACACAGGATTTTCCTTTTTTGCAAATGTCACATTAGCCACATGCACAGGTTTACGAGAAGTGTGTGCGTGACTTGAGAGAGATAAAACACTTGACTGCATGATAATAAAAAAAAAGTCCAATGATTGGTTGCACTGTTGTGTGGTTCAACACCAGATTAGAGCCATAAATCGTGTGGAAAGCCACAAACAAGGTGCTATAATGAGAATAAAAGAAGAACATCAGCTGCATACCGTTTAAAAAACAGGAACATAAGGGTTAGAAGGAGAAAAAAAAAGAGGAAGTTGTCTGCAGCGGTTGTGATATGTGTGAAAAAGGTGATGAAATGAACGTGACAGGAAACCACAGAGGCTGAACTTCTGATTAAATGTTACAGGCCTGGCAGAAAATATGTCAGAAAATGCCCTTTAAATGTAAAACAATTACCGGAGCATGAAATTCACTGGTTGCCCTGCCCTGACGTGTGAGTCTAAGACGAGTGTGTCGGTCTGGCAGACAGTCAGATAATTAAAAACGGAGAGACGGGGAGAGTTTTTCACTGATGTTGGACTTTTTTTTTTGGTCCATTTGTTTGTTTTTTAATCAAATCAGCTCTAGAGTGATTAACTTACTGCAGCCAGACTTCCTCCTCACTCAAGAGGTTTATTGTTTCTTTGCAGATTAGATTCAAGCTTAAATATTTATCAATCAATCAAATCAAACTTTATATGTATAGCACTTCTTATATGTTGCATTGTAACACAAAGTGCTTTACATAGTCAAAACAAACAAATAACAAATCATTAAAAACAGGAACTGAGGGAAAAACTCATAATAATCATAATAATCATAACTTTCAAGAGTCTGCAATGAGGAAAAACCAGAGGTACAATAAACATGTTAAATAAATAAATATGTAGGTAATAAAAGA
>NC_084973.1:29728905-29751405 GCF_963691925.1 Scomber scombrus
TCTTCTTCTTCTTCTTCATCTTATCATCTTCTTCATCTTATCATCTTCTTCTTCTTCTCATCTTCTTTTTCTTCTTCTTCTTCTTCTTCTTCATATTATTCTTCCTCCTCCTCCTTCTTCCTTGTCTTCTTATTTCGTATTCTCTTGTTCTTCTTCTTCTCCTTCTTCTTCTTCTTCTCTTTCTTCTTATTGTCTGTACACATAACATCGATTTCACGTCTGTCCATCCTGGTAGAGCGATCCCTCCTCTGTTGCTCTTCGTGACATTTCTTCCATTTTTTTCAAACCAAAGTTTTTCCTCATTTTAATTGAGGATTTAAGGAAAGATGTTATATTGCTGTACAGACCCACAGACTCTGTAAAGACCTCGGAGGCAGATTTGTGATATTTGGCTGACTTGACTCTGAGTTGAAAGTCTACTGAAAAGTATTCATTCTGATCATTTTAGATTAAGTTCACATTCAAATATTGTGTTTTTTCATCAGATTAGTGTAAGTTATCTAACATGTGGAGCGTCATGGTAACCAAATGGTTGCTGTACATGTCAGATAATCACAACGTCGCTGGTTGGAGTCCTGCAATGGGCCTTTGTTTCATGTTATTCCCCTTTCTCTCTCTCTCTCTCTCTCTCTCTCTCTCTCTCTCTCTCTCTCTCTCTCTCTCTCTCTCTCTCTCTCTCTCTCTCTCTCTCTCTCTCTCTCTCTCTCTCTTCCCCTCTGTTTCCTGTCAGCCTCTGTGCCAGCTACTGTCAAATAAAATCAAAAAACACCCAAAACAGGAAAAAGTTATTGTACATGCCTCTAAGCTGTGTTCAGTCTCCTGTCCCACTGTGTCTGTGATGTAATGGACTAAACTGAATAGCAACCTCATGAAGGAAATACCACCTATGAGCTATATTAAAATCATGTGGTGACATCTTGATTTTAATACACACTTGATAAGACGTGTCACGAACTCTGTTTAAACAGCCGGAAGTTAAATCTGATGAAAATTAACCTGTCAACTGGTGCTGATTATGTTGTCATAGCAACACTTACAGTAGAGCACAAAGAGCTGTTCTGTGTAGCTTTAAGTGACCTTTAAAGTAAAGTATTAAACGTCTGTGTGTGTGGAGTCATACTCAATCAAATCTTCCAGGTCGTTGATGATACAAATTCAAAGTACAGATTTACAAGAAAACTTACAACAAATTGAGTATTGTGTGAGTCATTAGAGACATTTACCTCCACACAGTGTCAGCATGAGGTTTATGGACAAAGCGAAGTGATGTCACAGAGCTTTTCCAGGTATTAAACTCACAGCATGATATAAAAAATGACATCTTAGTACATCTGCTGCAGGCTGTAATGGACAATTTACCAGTAACCTTGTCAATGTTAAAAAATAATGCATAAAATTACACAAGCAGACAATCAAATCCAATCAAATCATTTAAAAATGATTCGGACATTAACATTTAAAACAACAGCAGTTGACCATAGTGCTGAACAATCAACAAACATAAAAACAACACAGCAAGAATACAAAAACTGGTGTATAAGACAGAAAATACAACTCTCATAGTGAGTTAATAACAATGTGCTTTCAGATGGGATTTAAAAACATGCAGTGAGGCAGCTTGTCAGAGTTTGGAGGCTACAGCTGAAAAGGCTCGGTCTCCCCTGTGCTTCAATCTAGAAATCTAAGAACAGCTGAAAGCAACTAGTCAGCAGACCTGAGAGTAAACAGTGATGGGAGTTATACTGCTGGACTCTCAGTATGCATTTGATCTGCCGTCTGTGTCGATATAATGAAATGACAGATATCAGGAACGCTGTGACTGCAGGCGAGGAGGATACTTTTTTTTTTCTCCTCTCTTACTGAGGAGCTCGATGCTTGACTTGCATTTAGTTTAGCTAGAAATGTTAACGCTATCCAACTAGCTGAGCTTCTTCTGAACAAAACGGTATGTCATATAAAGGCAAGGCAGTTTTATTTATACAGTGCATTTTATACACAGTGGCAACTCAATGTGCTTTACATAAAACAAACATTTAACTGTAAGAATTGGAAATAAAAAACATAAAAACATGCAATTTGAGAAATAAAAATGAAACCCAATAATAGTGAAAACATAGAAATTCAAATTTTTCCGACCACACGGACAAACCACCTAACACTATCTCTTCCATAGGACCTTATCATGTACTCTACCAGATGGCCCTCTGGCTCTCTGGACTTGTTTCCTGTATTTCCCATGATTAGCTAATCTTTCACTTTAGACGTAGTCGTCACTACGAATCCTGGATCTGTTTCTTCGGCACAATCAAAGATAAACATGAACATATAAACAAAATCATGTATCTCGATATCTTTGACCAAATACCTCGATATCGATATCACAATAATATTGTAATGATGACTATCTGTGCTTTCACAAAATATTTACACAATGAGATTTTTGATAAATAATCATCACTAATTGGATAAAGGCAGATAATAGAACAAGTCTGTTAAGCTCAGATAATGACATTTTTACTGTATTGCAGCCTTTAAAAGCAGGAAAAGACATTTATTCTATATCACAATATCACAATATCTATATAATATCACAGACTGTATATAAGAAATGGACGTAACATCCGTGACGTCACCCATTGGTTTGTGGACTGCTGCTCGGAAGCCAACAGTATCGGATCTGAGCAGCGCCATCTTGAAAATTTCAGGTGCATGCTGGGAAAAATAAAAACAGGGATTGTACTTATATGGGCATCAGGAGGGGCAAGAGGCGCCCTCCTGAACCTGTGAACCAATCAACCTGTCAATCATGAGGTAGCCACGCCCCCTAATGCATACCCTGCTTTATCGTCAAATATAAAATCGGAGGCCAAAATTTCACAAATGAACATCACACTGCATTGAAGAAGGCTTTAAACTAGCGATTGAGACCATAAACACATTTTGAAAACGTTTTCTGAGGTTAGAAATCAAGTGAGAAGTTGGTGAATTCTCCATTGACTTGTATAGAGACGGAAGTCCTTTTGACACCAAAACGGTCGCCCCCTGGTGGCCTTTTGATAGAATGCAGTTTTAAGTTACTTCCGCGTTGGCCTCATTTCAGAGGACAGGAACTCCCCGCCTGTATAATATCGATGTATTGCCCTATATGTGACTATACTCTCCAGTGTTTAAATACCCTGTGATGTGTTTAATTATACAGGGACGGTTATTAACGGGGTAATAACTAATAAAGGGTAGATGGTTTGGTTTTAATGCAGCAGCTTTTTAAATAAGCCACTTTAATTAAGAGTCTCTGTGTTTGCTCAACAAAACGGAGAATGTAAAAGTAAAGTTAATCCATGCAGTGATCTCTTCATTTTTCACTCTCTCGTTCTTTATATTAAACTGCTTGTTATGCGTCTGAACGCTGCAGGCGGCTCCGTCGAGTGTCCTCATCACAACTGGAGTGGCTCACCGAGGGTCTCTCCACTCGTCAGCTAATTACCCGACGCTAGCTGTGATTCACTCTCACTGGTGGCATAATTCATGTCACATTTCAGAAGTGGAGAGAGGACTGAGTGCAGTTGGGACTCCGCGACCCCTTTAGGGCCCACGTTAATGTCAGATTTGCGGGGATAAATAAATACGTGATGAGCTGATTGTTGAGTGAAATGGAGTTTATCTCTGATCCGCTCCACAAAGGCTCAGGCTGCAGAGTGGTTTATAGTCTTATTATTTAAGCTTTTTCCTATTTTTGAAATTATTTTATTTACATTTTTTGATGTTTCAAAATTTGATTCTACTTTTTTCTTATTTTATGTTTTTTTTAATTATTATAATTCTATCCTTTTTATCTTCCTATTGATTTTATTTGTTTGTTTCTTTTGTCTTTTTCATTTTTTTATATTAGTCTAGCTTTTTATTAAACTTTATGTCTTTTATTTTACTTCATTTTATCAATAATTTTACTTTTGTTTTGTATTTTTCAATCTATTCAATCCTAGTTTATTTTACTCTAATTTTTAATAAATGTTTATTCTCTTATTCTCACTTATTTTTAATTTTTATTTATTTTGACTTTATTTCATTTGAGATTTTTATTATATTTTTGGGTTATTTTGTATTAATTATTATTTTATAATAAATCCTAAATCCGAATTATTATTATTTTTATTTTATTTTATTTTATTTTATTTTATTTTATTTTATTTTATTTTATTTTATTTTATTTTATTTTATTTATTTTTTCCATTGTTTTCTCTGCATTGGTCTCAATTTTTTCGTTTTGTTCCTTCTCTTTATGTTCTCCTCGGTCTACACTTGTTCTGTATTATTATCAGCTTTTCAATCAACTGTGAGGCTCTTTAAACTACATTAACCTGATGAAAGCTGCTATATAAATACAGTTTGACTGATTGTTGCTTTGTGGTTATAACATTAGGACATACCAGGAAAAACCCCAGAGAGGTTTCAGACTAACTTTGTGTTTGTCTCCACTTGATGTGATTACAGCTGTAATTTTGAGGAACTGCAGAATATAATAGTAAATAATGACCAGTTTGTTATTGTGTTTTCTCCATTAAAGCAATAATCTGCAGTTTGATTTACCTTTTTACTACAGGGTGAACATTATTATTATTATACTCTATTTATTATATTCTATTTATACTCTCTGTCCTTTAGGTGTTCGGGAACGCTCCACCCAGCAGCATGACGGAGAAGTTTGCAGACCTGCTGCAGTTCACCACTCAGGTTTCACGACTCATGGTGACCGAGATCAGACGAAGAGCCTCCAATAAATCCACAGGTACATTTTATAACTATACAATCAATGCATCTTGGATTATTATTCCCCATTATAACCAGCCTACTTGTTGTCACAGCTTGTTTCCTCTCTCCTCATTTAAGGTGTTGTGATGATTTTAGCATTGTGCCTTCATTACTATCAATCCTACAGTTAAATTTGTGCTATAAAGTTGCAGCATGCATATTTTGCACGACTAAAAACACTGAAAATCTTTATTATTTACTCTTGTGAAGGATGATATGCACAGCATCCCTGCAGAATCTTAAAAAGTCTTAAATATTCAAGCTCTAAAAAATGTCTTAAATGTCTGGAATTATAGGAGTTAAGATATTAAATTAGATTTGAGTGTAATTATATTTGTTCAGTTTATGTCATTTATCATTATTATATCATTATTTTCTGATTATTTTACATAAAGCAACCAACCAAAGTAAAAAATAAGCAGCAGCTGGAGCAATAATGAAACTAATCATTAGTTGCAGTCCTATATAAACAACTAGCTCCATTTCAACCCACCACAACAGTAAAATCCTGCTTTTGCATTATTATTATTATACTGTTGACTCAGCAATGGCATTATTTATTCCTTAAAAGAGGTTTTAAAAATGTCTTAAAAGTTACCCTGATACAGTTATAGATGAGAAAGAGCATTTTTCCATCTATTAGAATAGATTTTTCTACAGTGAACCTTTTTAAATCTGATATTGTAGTTCAGTCTTCACCAGCAGCATCTGCTCGAAACAGTAGTTACAGCTTTGTGGCTTCACCCCCTACACACAGGAACAATGTTACACACACACACACACACACACACACACACACACACACACACACACACACACACACAATAACACACAAATGAGGTTTCAAGTCTCCAACTCTCTCTCCCTGTCTCAGATTTCTCCTCTTTTATCATCTCTGTCCATCTCTGCCTGAACATGTGATGTGTTGTTTTCATGCAGAGAACAGCGCTGATTTTGTAATACCACAGTCTAAACACACACACACACACACACACACACACACACACACACACACACACACACACACACACTCCAGCTGGTGGCCAGGCCTCTGCTGTAGACTGAGTCAGTAGTTGACTCCGCAGTACTCTGGCGTCGTCTCAACAACCAGTTTTGATTTGTGAGTACATATTTAAATAATCATGTCCGCTCAAAGCTGATCATAAATAGAGAAGACATGTTGTTTAAACGGCTCGGCTCGATTAGTCTGGGCCTCTAAATCAGCGTTCACATCTTGTTGTTGGATTTTGTCAGAGATTCAAAAATAGATCTGGTGGGTTTATTTCTCATGAATTTTGCACAGCTGGTGAAACTAATCAGAGCTGTTGTTGTTGTTGCTGGAACCGAAGTTAATGATATTATCAAACTGTGTCGCAGTGTGATGTGAGACGGATCTTCTCAATAGAGCTACACGAAATGAAACCGTTAAACCATCCCACCCATTAACAATTATCTCTTTTTCCTGGGCTTTGATTACCAAAAACAATCTGGCTCTTTTGAGTACCTTTGCATGCATGGCAGGAATCCCATACACTCATTTTAAATATATCGGTACTTGTGAAAACCCCTTTTAATATTATTGAGAGTATTCTGCAAAGTTTGGAAAGGTATCAAATTGATTGGTGATATATATATTAATGGTATATTTGCTATAGCTTCATCCAATTATCTGTAGTATGTCATTTAATATAGTATAGTATATTTATATAGTATAGTGTAGTATAGAGTATAATCTTTTTAAGTACCTACAAATAAGACATTGGATTAGAAGTCAGTCATTGGGATTATTCCCTAATAATATATAACCGATGGAAATTAGGTTGCTTGATATTGGACTTATCAATCAATCAATCAATCAATCAATCAATCAATCAATCAATCAATCAATCAATCAATCAATCAATCAATCAATCAATCTTGCTTTATAAAGCGCCAAATCACAACAAAAGTCATCTCAAGTCACTTTACATATAGATCAGATCAAGACTGTACTCTATACAAAGGGTCTAAAATCTTCCACATACAACCTTATTAATGTAAGATGAAATATATATTTTTGTGTAGAATTGGTTTGAAGAATATATAATATGATTTTGGTACTGGTTGGATGTTTTAAATGATTTGAATAATAATAATGAAAAAAAACACATTTTATTTATAAAGCACAAAACTTCAAAGTGCTAAATACAGAAACAGTCCCTCAGCGACGTTAAACTGACAGCAGCAGGTGAGCAGACAGCCGTCAGAGTGGATGGAGTCCGTATTAAACAAACCAATATATGTATCCATAAAGGTTACTGGTAAGAGAGGATAATAATATAGTTGATGTCAACGCCTGCATCCTCTCTGCTCTTCTGTTTGGTAAAAGGTCAGCCAGAGTCCGACCCGCAGAATCAGCACAAAAAAACCACCCAATAAAATATCCCAAAAAAAAACAATGTCCAAAAAGGCTGAGAATAGTATAGTTTACATTTTATACTATTATTATTATTATTATACTAACTATTAAACACAGATGGAGAAGTTGTGGAAAAAAACAACACGTCCAGCGTCCCACTCCATTCTACCGTTGCCATGGAGATCACACAAACACAGCAGGTAATTAGACAGCCAGAGTCTGCAGAATCAGCACAAAAAAAAAACAATAAAATGTCCAAAATGAGGCTGCTGGCAAGTGATTATAATAGTATATAGTTGATGTTTGATACTATTATAAACTGTAAAACACAAATGGAGATGTTGTTATTTAAATTGGGAACTACTTCTTTCTAGTTTGTCTGTAATGTTAGATTTGGCGGAGTGATACGCTGCACAGGGAAGTCATGTATCAAGTCTTTGTCTTTTCCTTTGGCGGACATTAAAAGTTACACAAGCTGCTCTGAAGAAGCTTTACCTTAGCTGTTTCTTAAACCCCATTACTCCCAAAATAGGTTCAATTAAGGTGATGCTAACCTACAACCAGCGTTACATTAATAACCTTCCAACAAGCTGCAGATCTTTAATAAAGCACAATTAAGAATACTATAATAAATCCTAGCCTGTGTTGATATCTATCAAACTCAGACACATTCAATATAACATCTTCCACAGAACCTATTACGCTCCTCGTAGACTAAATCAGATTAATGGTGGAGCTTCTTCCATGTGTCAGAGATGTGGAGTATTAACTAGGAAGCATCTCCTCATGCTCCAGAGGCTTTTTGGAAATATGTTATTGCAACAGATTTCTTTTAATCTTTAAAAAATCTCTCATATTGACTTTGATCATAAAGTTTGGATGCTGGGTGATGTCAGCTCACCTAACGTGACTCATCGTGAGAAGTGTTTTACTCTGCTTTCAGGCACTGAAATCTGAAAAAAGCTGCAATGCAGACATTTTTTTATCCTACAGTAGTCCTGAGAAAATACTTTATCCTGTTGGGAAAAAAACCTACAAACTTTGACTGTATCGAGGCTCTTTTACCTCTTTATTTCATATCTTACCACTGTTAGACCATAATGATTGACCTATTTACACATTTAGGTTTATCATTTCTGTATTTTACTGTTATTTATTTATTTTTATTTATTATTTATCATATGGGTTAAATATGACACAGCTGTTTTTGTATATATTTATGCAAAGAAGAAAAAACTGTGTTGCACTCCAAGGCTAACTAAGACAAGCCTGTCTATGATTGATCATGAACTACATTTGTTAGCTAGGTAGCTATGTTAGTTAGCATTTTAGGTACCATTACAATCCTGCTCCTGTTTCAACTCACCCGTTTTTGTCTCATTATTAGAGTAAATCTATATAACATAGTACAATACAAACAATATCTCTACCTCATGGCGCTTTTCCATTATACAATATACTACTATACTCGACTCGGTTTGGTACCAGGTCGTTTTCCATTACTATAGTACCTCCTCAACATGGGCGGGGTCGTCATAGCACGTTATATGCACGACACAAACACACAAACAATGGAGGCGATGGTGTACTTGCTGCTGTATGAGGCTTTCTGTCACACACAAAGAAAGAGATAACGCTTGTAACGCTGTTGTTGGTATTTGAAAATGGCGGCTTTGATTCTTGTGTGGGACGGCTCATGACTCTTCCAGCGACAACTCTTCTGACCAATCAGTGGCCGGCAGTCTGTTGACGTCACATTTTTAGTATCGACTCGGCTCGCTTGGAACCTCGGCAGAGCAGGTACTAAAAAAGTACCAGGTCCCAGGTACTATCCCTAGTGGAGGAGTAGTGCTAGAACTGTATAATGGAAAAGCTCCATTAGTCAGACAGGTGGATCACGGATGACTGTTTGCTATCTAAGCTAAACAGAAACTGTCTTCATCACATTCTCAACACTAAAACAGCCACTCCTTTGTTGTGTTTTTGGTTGCACTAAGCTGACTGATTATCAGGCTGCTGCTGTAAGGCTCATTAAAATGGGCTAAAGTCCACGTCCAAAGAAAACAGGTGGAACAACACATCTGGTTTAATTTAATGGTTTTAGTGTCCGGATGTGTGTGTGTGGGAGACAGATGTCTGCTATACTGCTCTTTTACCTCCCGGTTATTATCCTGTTTGTTTTTACCACATGACAACAGGACATGTTTGTGTTACTTGGGCTGCAGATTATAATACATGCATTTATCAAATTAATAATATCATCTTCTTCTGCCATTCATACATTTTTTAAAGATTTATGAGCTTTATATAGTGTAGGAGAGATTAAGTCTGTGCATTAAGAGCAATAAAAGAAGTGGCAAGTAAGTCCAGGACAGATTAGAGAAGAACATCTTAAAGAAAAGAAGGAGGTTTAACATACATATCTATATAATATTAAATTAAAGGAGCAGGAAGACAAGAGCATTACATAATAAATCACTTCACACCGCCACAAAATCCAGCTGTGAGGGCTTTACATATTTGACCCACTTATTCCATAACTTAATGAATACAGAGAAAGTAATCTTTTCCGTAACATAAAGATAATTTACTATATTTAAAGCTGTTTCTTCTTGCTGTAATCATTCCTCCTGTTCATACTGACCATTAGAAGATTCTTTTTATAATGTTTTTACAATGTAAAGTGACGCAGGACAAAATCCACAGTTCTCCTTCTGTGTTAAAAATGTATTTATAAATTTATCTGAAGCTAATATGAAGCTTCAGTTTTGTCCAAATGAGTCAAATCAAGTAGATATGTTTCAACGTTACAGTGTTTCTAGTGCCATAGCCCCTCTGTTTATTACTATACTTCCACCACAGCTCAACAGGAAAACACAAAGAGGGAATTTGATGCTAAAAAGACTGTAAATGTGTCAGATACCACTTGATATGACTCAAACTCAGACTGCTTGAAGCTTTGAACTTTTAAATGCATTTTTGCACTAAAATATCTGAGTGGACACATGTTGGATTTTGGCTCCCAGCACATTTAACCTTCTTGTCGTCCTCCCGGGTCAAATTGACCCAGTCTGTTTTGACTCTTCCTTCTTTCCTCCCTTCCTTCCTTCCATCTGTCCTTCCTCCCTCCCTCCTTCTCTCTTTCCTTCCTTCCTCTCTCTTTCCTTTCTTCCTTCCTTCTGTCCTTCCTTCCTTCTTTCCTTCCTCCATCCCCTTTCTTCCTTCCTTCTGTCCTTCCTTCTTCCCTCCCTCCTTCTTTCCTTCCCTCTTTCCTTCCTTCCTTCGTTCCTTCCTTCCTCCCTTCCTTCTTTCCTCTCTCCCTCCTTCTCTCTTTCTTTCCTCCCCATTACCTTCCTTCTTTCCTTCCTTCTTCCTTCCTCCCTTCCTCCCCCCCTTCCTCCTCCCTTCCTTCCTTCCTTCCCTTCCTTCCTTCCTTCTTCCTTCCTCCCTTCCTTCCTCCCTCCCTCCTTTCCTTCCTCCCTCCCTCCTTTCCTTCCTTCTTCCTTCCTCCGTCCCTCCTTTCCTTCTTTCTTCCTCCCTTCCTCCCTTGACTCGAGGACAACAGGAGGGTTAAAGGAGATCTTTTAATAGTCAGTATGTGAACAGGAGGAAAACCTCTTTCATGTGTTCATATGTTCTGTTTTAAGGCAGACTAGACATATTGTGAACCTGTTCTTTGATCTCGTGTTTGTTTTATGTTTGTTTTTGTTGTTTTTTAAATATGCAGAGGTGGATTATACACGAGACATAAACACAAGCAACCACAACTCTGCTCATTCCTGCACGTCACATTTCAACAAGATGATTAATTTATTGCATAACTGATCATTGTTCTGGCAACCGATCTGCCCGCCAACAATGAGCTGTCACTTTCCATCTATTTAACTGTATATTCATCGTCTTCGTCTCTCTCTCTCTGTGTGTGTGTGTGTGTGTGTTTGCTCCTCCAGAGGCAGCCAGTAGAGCCATAGTCCAGTTTCTGGAGGTGAACCAGAGTGAGGAGGCGAGTCGCGGCTGGATGCTTCTGACCACCATCAACCTGTTGGCCTCCTCCGGACAGGTCAGTAAATTCATCTATACAACCTCTGTGTGTGTGTGTGTGTGTGTCTTTGTGTGTGTGTGTGTGTGTGTGTGTATTTTAAGGATTGCACTTTTATGTTTTAGTGTAAGATGCAATCAGGGGGAAACAACTTTAGGTTTATCAGCATTCTGTTTCTCTTTGACCTATTTGCATTTCCACTCTTTGATCATCATGTAGAAAAATAGCATCAGCCTCTCTGTAGAGTAAAAAGTAAAAAAAATCCCATTTGGACTATTTCGGCTTTTCCTGCCCAAACACAAGTCATTTGTGAAATTTAAATCACTGCACTGAGTTTAGGAGTGAATGTTTTCAGGTTGTCCGTCTTTCATGGTGAACGTGATATCTCAGTAACGCCTTTAGGGAGTTTCCTAGGCTCGAGGATGAAGTGATTAGATTTTAGTGGTTAAAGGTTCAAAGTCACTGTGACCTCACGTTGGTCCCATCAGGAACGCTTTTAGGGAATTTCATTAAATCCGGCACACAACGTCCGAGGATGAACTGATTTAGAAATTTAATGGTCAAAGTTCAAAGTCAGTGTGACCTCACAAAACACATTTTTTTGGCCATAAATCAAGAGTTCATGCACTAATTATGACATAACTTCACATAAATGTCTAAATAATAAAATAAAATGGGATAAAATGATGAAGTGGTGACATTTTATAACCAAAAGATCAAAGGTCAACGTCACAAACACTTAGCTGGCCATTAATCAATCAGTGTTTCACACTAAATATTGTGAAACTATGATGGTTGGACCTCAGTCGGACCCTCTAGGGGGGGTCGGGGGGCACATTTTGAAGTCAAATGCATCATTCTGTTGCACTCTGAGAGCAACAATAACAGGCAATATCTGTAAAATATCCACATTTCAGCTCTGAAACAAGTAAAAAGCAGAAGTGATTATCCAAGTGTGACTAGCTCACTAGTGCAGAGATGCTTTACTGAATATTGTGGAGAGTGTACGAACTTTTTTGGCTCACTGTGAAACTGTGGTGGCATAAATTAGACCATGTTAGACTGCCACAGTCTATATAATTAATGGTAAAACACTGATTCAATGCCATAACTCAAGAACAGAAAGGGGAAGTTGTGAGTATACAGTATTTCACATTTGATCAGATATTGAATTGGTGTCACTAATCTTTGTGGTGACTGTATAGATCTTATCTGTGGTGAAGATGTGTGTGAAGCCTCCACGTTTTAGTATTCGTAGCTTCTTTGCAGCGACAGCCACATCTGAAGCATCGTCTGTTGTCATGGATACAACTTTGTGATCTATCAGAATCTGATTTATGGGCCAAATATGTGAACTCGCACAAGGAAAATACACTTAATACCTTCATTAAATACTAAAGTCTACAAAGAGTTTAGACAGGATGTAAACTGTAGCTTGACTGGCGACAGGGACATACAATCATGAGGCGGTATCTCTAGTTTTCTTTATAGTAATACTAGAATTCTAATTTTCCTACAATTCTAGAATTCTAGGAAAACTAGAATTCTAGAATTCTAGTTTTCCCTATTTTACACTTCACCTAGTCATTGTACTGATGCCTATGTCTGGCATTTGCATGTTATTATTCAATTGTGTCATATTTTTACAATTTGCATCAACAGGAGATCAAGATAAAATAAATAAATAAATAATGAATAATAATAATAAGTTAATTTTTATAGTAACTATAAGACATTTAGCTCAAAGTGCTTTGCAAGACAAATAAAGTACATACACATTAAAAGGACGTAAAAGGAGCATAAAGCAATGTTTACAAATTAATATAATATAAGATAGTAAAAGTAGCTAAAACATAGAATAAATAGAATATATGAAATCAAGTATAATACCACATTTTAATAGAAGTACAGTAGTGGATTTCTGCTCCACACACTTTTTACCATGGAAGCTGCTTTTATGTCCTGATGTAAACCACACAGAGCTGTAAAGTGTTTTTCTCTAAACGTGGTCAGCAGACGTCTTTTTGAACTTCTCGGCCTGCATTCCTCTGGAGGTCTTAAGAGGCAACATCTCGCCTGTCAGTCGCCCGGCTGACCGTCTGTTTCTTTCCTGCTCCGCTGCACATCAGACATTCTCTCTTATTGTTGGGTCCAACGCTTCCTTCCTCTCTCTCTCTCTCTCTCTCTCTCTCTCTCTCTCTCTCTCTCCATCTCTCTCTCTCTCTCTCTTTATCTCTCTCTCTCTCTCTCTCTCTCTCTCTCTCTCTCTCTCTCTCTCTCTCTCTCTCTCTCTCTCTCTCTCTCTCTCTCTCTCTCTCTCTCTCTCTCTGTCTCTCTCTCTCTCTCTATCTCTATCTCTCTCTCTCCCTCCATCTTCAGACATGTTTTTAAACCTTCCTCCACTCTGGTTTTTCTTTGAGTCACCTTTCCCTAAAAAACACACTTACTTTCTAAATCGAGTGTAGAATTGTTTCACTATAGCAAACACTTGTGCTCATGTACTTTATTTTCAAGAGGAAAATAAGCTGGAAGCTGAAGTAGTACAGTTTATTTTAATACATTTTGGCTTTATAGTATGTTCAAGGCCAATGTCCGATCAATAAATCAATAAATCAGTCTTTATTTTGTATAGTACTTTAATACATAGTAATGTATCACAGAGTGCTTTACACAGTAAAAACAACATGAATCTGCAATGAAGAAACCTACCAGAGGTAGGATAAAAATGTAAAAATTCAGTATACCCAAATAAAGTAAAAGATAATAAAGAATAATAGAATATAATAGATACATAATAAAATAAATTCACTGTAAAATAAAATAACATAAAATAAATAAAATATAATATATGAATAATAAAATAAAGTCACTAAAAATAAAATACAATAAAATAAATTGTAAAAGATAAATAAAATATAATAAATAAATGATAAAATAAAGTCACTATAAAATGAAATATTATACAAAAAAAACCCAAATTAAATATAATAAATAAATAATAAAATAAAGTCACTATAAAATAAAATGAAATATAATACAAAAATAGTAAAAAACCCAAATAAAATATAATAAATAAATAATAAAATAAAGTCACTATAAAATAAAGTGGGTAAAACCAGAGTTAAGTAATTAAAATAGAATAAAAGACGGATGAATAAATAAATAAAGTTCTATTAAAAGCCAGATTAAACAGGTACTGTAGGGCTTAAGGGGAAAACATTAACTTTACTGTCTGGAAATAAAACCAAGGGTCTCTTTTTGCTTAAGTTCACACTTTTGTGAAGTTGCCTCTCTGCTGCCGGCAGCAAACTAACAACACTACAGGATTTAAACCACTCACACTCCAGTGAAATGAAGTTTCTCTTCTGTTAGAGGCTGTTTTATAAGCTTTATAGCCTCCTCAGCTTTTTCTCTTTCTCTTTCTTTTCTTCCCAAAGCGTTCCTGTAAACTTCATTTGGAATAAAAACAGTCGAGTCAGTTTAAGTGACACCAGATTGACTGTGTCGTATTTACTGGGAGGACATTTTTATTCCTGTTGAACGAGAGAAGCGTGTTTACATCAGAAACAACGCTTGAGTCACACATTTTTAACATCATAACACGACAGCTCCGTCCTTTTTAGTTTTGCTTTTAATAATTAGCAACGTGACAGCTTTGATTTCTGCAACTTTCATAAAATCTCACTCGTTGAAACATCTCATACACATAAATACAGCTTATTTATGCTGCCTTTTTTGATGTGGAAACATTTCTTTTATCCATTTTCATCTGTTTTCATTCTCACTCCATCATTGGTGAAGAGAGCGATTTCTTTACACCCCCAAAGAACAATTCATACTAAGTGGATTTATTGGATTTTGTGTTGATGTAAGTTCTAATTTCTGTAGTTATTGTTCAATCATTCTGCTGTTCACCCATGATGGTAATTGCTGCTCATTAGGGCAGAACAATTGCCATTATTTTGACTGATATTGCAATTTTGATATGAATAATGATATTAAAGGGAATGATTAACTTTATGCCATTACTCTCATTCTCATTAAAAAACATATTAAAATGATTATGTTGTGATTTTTGTGGGAAACTGCACCAAATAAAGATGTTTTGTAGGCCTGGACATCTCTGCAGCACCACAGTACTTAATTTAAAAGGGTATTTTGACACATATTTCACCTTTTACAAATCCTGTCTGGTTAATTATATTCAGCTTTAGACGAAAAAACAGGATACGAGTCAGTTTAGTAAGCCACAAGGAGAAAATCAAGTCAAGTTGGTTGATTAATCTATAAATAAATCAATTGAAAATCAACAAAATTGGGATTAAAATGAAAGAATACAGAACCCCCCCCCCCCTTTTTTGCAGATTTTTTGCTTTTCTTTCTCATAAATGGAAGTAAAGCTATTTGAATTTCATTTCGACTTGGTTTTCAGGCATGTTTTGCTATTTTCTTTCATTTTATAAACCAAATAATGAATCAGTTATTTGAGAGAAAAACTCAGCAGATGCATCAATAAGAAAACTAATCATTAGTTCAGCCTCATTTAGAAGGAAGAGGAATATGTGTGAATATGAGTTAATGATGTTTTGACTCACAGTCTGCAGCGTTTCACTAACAGCTGCTTTAACTAACCAGAGGATTGACTCTGTCCTCTGTCGGCTTTTCTTTAGAACTGTGTGTTTGTGTTTGTGTTTTTTAGTATTTGATGCACAGTTTCATCTCAGAGTCTCCAAAAATAACCTCAAAATCTTTTCTACCCAAAACTAGAGCTGGCCGATACGACCAGAATCAAACATCACTATAGTTTTGACCAAATGCTTCAGAACAATATTATACGTAATATATTGTAAATACAGATAATAAAACAGTCTGTTAAGCTCAGATATTTACATTTTTACTGTAATGCAGCCTTTAAAAGCAGGAAAAAACACCATATTAAGATATATTCAAACTCTAAGACGATATCTATAAAATATCACAATATCGATATAATATTGATTTATTTTATTGTCCTTTTTTCTACCTTTCTAAACAATCTTAAAACTAACCAGCTTGTGTCTGTTGCTGTAAAATCTCCCAAAAAACTGATTCTGGATTTTGGGTTTGGATGTCGATATTAGAGAGTAAAATAATTCCTCAAATGTGAAAACACTGATGTTTTACAGTTCAACAATTAGCTTTATTGTATAAAATAACATTAATGCACTGAAACTGTAAACTTCACTGGGAATTAAATTACTATAATTAGGTATGAATACATTTTTTACATATATCGGCACATATCAGACAACATATTCACCATATTCACCGATACTGACATATCTGTGATAGGTTGACATTGGCCGATAATATCGTTCTGATAGTGTAGCAGCAGTTTCATTCATTTCATTCATACTGCTGTATTACTGTTAGCTGTTAGCTGTTAGCACACACAGCTCAATGACAGGAAGAAGGATTACCTACCACGAAGCGAGGTTGCTCAGGTCATGTTTTCTGTGTGTGTGTGTGTGTGTGTGTGTGTGTGTGTGTGTGTGTGTGTGTGTGTGTGTGTGTGTGTGTGTGTGTGTGTGTGTGTGTGTGTGTGTGTGTGTGTGTGTGTGTGTGTGTGTGTGTGTGTGTGTGTGTGACTGACTGGGTTTAATAGATGTGTATTCTCCTTTTTTTCCTCTGGTGTCTCAGACAGTAAAACAACACAAAGGAGTCTCTTGGCAGCTGGCCTCCCTTCAACCTGACGTCACCTCCCTTCCCTTTAACGCTGTCCTTCCTCTCTCACCTCTCGCCCTTCCTCCTTCTGATGATAAAACAGAAGTGTTTAGTTTTTGTAGCTCTCTCTCTCTCTCTCTCTCTCTCTCTCTCTCTCTCTCTCTCTCTCTCTCTCTCTCTCTCTCTCTCTCTCTCTCTCTCTTTACCTCCACGCTGTTTTCTTCTTTTATTGGATGCCCTTAATGCCCTGTATTCCCAGTGTGCTCCTCTCTCTCTCTCTCTCTCTCTCTCTCATACACACAAACACACACACATACACACAAACCTAAAAGCACTTTTTTGGGTGTTTAGTCTCCAATCTCTTCTCCTTTTTTTTTCATCTCGCCCCCCTCCTTTCCTTTCTTTCTGTCGTTCTTTCTCTCACACATCCAATAAAATGTCTCTCTGGTTTTCATTGTGATTGACTGTTTCCCAGTAACCTTCACCTTGGAGCTGCAGCAGGGCCAGTATGTCTGTACACACCCAGTAAACAAACACACACACACACACACACACACACACACACACACACACACACTAACACACACACACACACACACACACACACACACACACACACACACACACACACACACACACACACACACACACACACTAACACACACTTCACAAGTACCACAGGTGCACAAGTCCAGTCTTTCATCATACTGACTCACTACCAACTGAAGCCTCCTCTCTTGTTTCCACTCTTGATGTCTTGCTCGCTCGCTCTCTTTCCATCCCCCCTCCCCCACTCCTACTCTCCATCGATCAGCTGAGGGACTGGATTTGTGCGTGTGTGTGTGTGTGTGTGTGTGTGTGTGTGTGTGTGTGTGTGTGTATTATTCATCCTCGTGAGTTCACTGACAGCACTGCATTAAATGGGAGGGTCATCTCAAGCAGCCACAGTATGTGTGTATGTGTGTATGTGTGTATGTGTGTGTGGTTATTGTCTTATGAGAGCTCATGTGTGTTAGTGAGAGGAAGGGGGAGGTAATTTGTCAGGACGAGCTTCTTGCCTGTGTGTGTGTGTGTGTGTGTGTGTGTGTGTAGGAGGCAGCGTTTTATTATCTGAATCATCCGCCTCAGTGAGCACAAACCCCATCTCTCTTACTCCAGCCCTTTTCCTTGTCGTGATCACACACACACACACACACACACACACACACACACACACACACACACACACACACACACACACACACTAAATACACACCTCAAACCCTCAAAGCTACTCTTGCCTTTTTATTTCCTTACAGAAATACAACCATGTATCATATAAAAAAAAAAAAAAACCCATTTACCAAACAACAGAAGGAACAAAACATCTTCACCCTCGGCGTTTGTGTCTCGGCTTTACGAGGACAGAGCTGGGAAACTACATCGATTTTCACAATAAAATACTGCAGACTCCTTTAACGTCTAAGTCCTCTGAGCTCTTATTCTGAACATCATTTCTTGTTTCTAATTAATAAATATTTCCATCCTCCTTCCCCTCTTTCAGAAAACGGTGGACTGCATGACGACCATGTCTGTACCTTCCACGCTGGTTAAATGCCTCTACCTGTTCTTCGACCTGCCCCACATGGCCGAGGCCCCCCCGGCCCCCGCCCCGACTCCCCCTCCTCCGCCACCTCCCACCCAGGAGAAAACCCCAGGCCAGGGCCAAAACCAGCCAGAACTTCCCCTGGCTGACCGCAGAGCCATGCTACAGAAAGTCTTTGTCCAGGTAAAAACATGTGAATGTACAAAATGTAACCATACAGGATTAGAAAATTATGTTTTTTTTTTACATGCAGACTTTCTATGAGGTAGAGGTGGGCGATATGGTGATAAATGGAACAACGTTTCATCAGTGATTGCAGGGGTTTATAAATATTTTTTCTTTTTTGAGGGGGAAAAATATGCAGAACATGAATTAAACTAAACTAAACATCCATATAAATCCTAAAGCATGTCTGGAGGGGATCTTAAAATAAGTCATTCCACTTCAATGGTATTAAGAGTTCATTTTCAAGTCCATAAACAAAACCAAAACAGTCTCTGAGTTCATTTATAAGTCAAAAAAACAACTTAAAACGATCCTGGAGTAACTTTTTCAGTTCATCAGTAAACATAAAATAATCATGTTTGAATTCCCATTGCACGTGAAGTCAGAGCCGTATATCTCCCATTTTGGCGAGGATAGAAACAGTAGATTACTCGTTAACTAGCGTTGCTATGGTAACATGTCAGTCAGTAGTGAGCATTAGGCTAAGTCACAGCCAGCTATAACATCCGTCGCTTTCGGAGAATTGAGTTGAACGAGGGACTAAGACGTAAATTAAGAAAGCGCCACGAGAAGCTGTGTGACGTCCTTTTAAAGAGGCTGCAGTGCGTTGCCATGGCGACATGCCACACTTTGCAGGTGCAGCTGAGTTGATGACGTCACTTTGTGGCAGCGAATAGACCATGTAACATCTGACATGACAATAAATGATCTTTTCATGTGACAGAAACTTTATTAAAGGAAGGAAACTTTATGTAATATATGTTTGTCTTTGCCAGCTCGATACACCGCGCTACGGAACGTAAATGTGTTACGTCATTGCGCCGCTATATCATTGATATCAATCAGTGATATGACACTTTTTTATCATGTAATAATGATATGCAGGCATTATTGTGGACGGTATGATGGTCTTCTATGAGGTCAGGAATCATATTTCAGTTGTTGAAAAAATTGATTAAATAATGTTTTGTTGATGGAGCTTAAACCCAAGTTGTAAATATTATGTGGAATCAGGACTCAGATATTCAGCAGATGAAGTTTCAACATTAAAAATATGAATCCACTGATATATTATTGTTGGTTCATCCTTTACTGTAATCAGGAAATAGCCTCGAGACACAAGCTTGTTCTTTCATTTTAACCTAAATCTCTTCCTTTGAGACATTTACGCTGTTACTTGTTCCAACAGTAGTTTTATTGGCTCATTTAAATTTCTTTGCAGATCCTGGTGAAGCTCTGCACCTTTGTGTCTCCGGCGGAGGAGCTGGCTCAAAAGGACGACCTCCAGCTGTTGTTCAGTGCCATCACGTCCTGGTGCCCCCCTCACAACCTGCCCTGGAGGAGAAGCGCTGGGGAGGTGCTCACCACCATCTCCAGACACGGCCTCAGCGTCAACGTGGTCAAATACATACACGGTATATATATATGTATATGTATAATGAAGTACAGGTTATAGAGAACATATGTGTGGGTTTGTTTGTTAGTCACAGCTGGTAGCACTTTACATGCTGTAAATAATAAACTGTCTATATATAAAACTACAAGCCCACACAAGATACATTGAAGATCCAGTCATTCAAACCACATCTGGAGGTTGTCATTTGGCCACATGAAAAAATGTGTAAATGCAACATAATCCACATATAGAAGCTGTATAAAATGTAATGCTCAGATTCAGAAAGAGAGAGCCTGAATCAAATCAAATCCTGGCTTTTACTTTGTGATATCGGCAAACATCGAATCGTCGTCCTTTAAATCGATATAATAATAATAGTAGAAACTTGTGATTCACACCCCTGAGTATACATGCTTGTTGATTTAATTGTGGTTGGGTAAAGATAAACTGTCCACTTATAAAGCTATAAGCCCAAACAGACATGTGCAAAGCAGTTGCCATGCAGCTGAGTTACATTAAATAGACTGTTTATTTATTTATTGCACATCAATGTAAAGAGAGAATGTGCACCCTCTTCATGCCTTTATAAAAACAAGTTGACACACTAAAACAATAAGAATAGTCTGTTTGTTACAATTTTTCAGGCATTTTTTAAAGTATCCTGTCATTGGATATTAATGGGATTAAATGAACCTCAAAGCATCCATAACTCATGATTTTGTAGCAAAGCAAAGTGAACTAAAACTCAAGCAGTGTACAAACCTTTTTACAACGTTGTGCATCGTTGTGTAGAAACAGGAAAACTAGATGTGTTGCATGTCTGCTTGTTGTAAAGGTGGTAAAAGTCTGTCAGCATGCTTGTTTTTAGCTGCTGCACTTTCTGCAGCATGACTCAAGAAATTTGAGCCGGTTTGAGTGTTATTCTTCCCCCGAAATGACTCAACATGGAGATAAAGGACAGCGCAGTGAAATAAGTGCTACTTAAACAACATTGAACTGTGTGACGTTGAGATTTAGTGATTTGAGAAAGGAGTGTGGCATCTGTCAGCGGTACTTAATGTTTTCCATCTGACCTCGATTCTTTTTCCTTCCTCCAAAAAAACATATTGACATTTATCCCAGCCCAAATATGCTGAATAATTAATACAGGTCTGGCTCTACAAGGTTTTTTAAAAAGACAACATAACAGCTTCTTTATTCAAATGTCATCGAGCAGTTTCAGGTCAAAATCTGTCACACATCACTTCACCAAATTCCTCAGAAATCCATCCCTCCTTCTCCTCCTCTTCCTATCTCTACACATCTAACCCTTTCTCCCCCCTCCCCCCCTCCAAAATCTCTCTCCATCTACAGAGAAGGAATGCCTGTCCACGTGTGTTCAGAACATGCAGCAATCAGACGATCTGTCGCCGTTGGAGATCGTGGAGATGTTCGCCGGTCTCTCTTGCTTCCTCAAAGACTCCAGCGACGTTTCTCAGACCCTGCTGGATGATTTCCGCATGTGCCAGGGTTACGCCTTCCTCTGTGACCTCATGCTCAGGTACTACTGACATCTTTGTCCTCTGCAGCTCGCCGTAGCTAGTGATTAGGGTTGCTAGATGGGAATTATCTGGAATATATAGGAGTTAACAGGAATATATGGGAATTAACAAGGAATATATGGGAATTAACGGGAATATATGGGCATTAACTAGGAATATATGGGCATTAACAAGAATATATGGGAATTAACAAGAATATATGGGCATTAACAAGGAATATATGGGAATTACCAAGGAATATATGGGAATTAACAAGGAATATATGGGAATTAACAAGGAATATATGGAAATTAACAGGAATATATGGGAATTAACAAGAATATATGGGCATTAACAAGAATATATGGGAATTAACAAGGAATATATGGGCATTAACAAGAATATATGGGCATTAACAAGAATATATGGGAATTAACAAGAATATATGGGCATTAACAAGGAAGATATGGGAATTACCAAGGAATATATGGGAATTAACAAGGAATATATGGGAATTAACAAGGAATATATGGAAATTAACAGGAATATATGGGAATTAACAAAAATATATGGGAATTAAAGGGAATATATGGGAATTAAAGGGAATATATGGGAATTAGCAAGCATAATCATGGTTAAAACAACCAGATTTAATGCACATACAGTTGAATATCTCCCCTATTCCTCCATCACATGCACATAGCACATTACTTACTGCAGAGTCACAAAACCCGACATGCACTGTACATTCCTCCATCACATGCACACATGATTTCTAGAAGGGAATATGTTTATTTTACTCAACATTCATGTTTTTGTTGTTCA